>NC_133218.1:38845881-38928381 GCF_040436345.1 Pagrus major
ACCTTTACCTGAAGTAATCTTTAGTGTGTGTGTGTATGTGTGTGTGTGTGTCACTGTGCAAAAAGACGCTTATTTCGTGCGCCCAAAATTGACTTGACTGTCTTCTCCATAAAACATGATGTGGAACTTAATTGAAATGTTTGCCAGAATATTTAAACGTTCCTTGGAAGGAAACTTGCTTGATAAAATTGTGTTTGTTCACCTGCAGCCACAGCTGAACACTCAGTAGACTCATGAACAGCAGCATCTCCTCTCTGTGTGTGAGTTCAGCAGCAGAGCATCATCCAAACCAACATTACTGTCACTGTTGTTGTTGTTGTTGTTGTTGTTGTTGTCTCTCCCAGCTGGTGTGGACGCTGCTATGAGTCGGTGTGAGGACAGAGAGGAGGGAGTCCGTCCCTGTAAAGCGTCTCTGTGTGGGGAACATGACGCTCAGAGGTGAGAGGATCGGGAGTGTTGTGCCGTTATTGCTGCCGTCTGTATGAAAGTTACAGAGGCAGAATGGACGTCTGAAGCCATTTTCAGACAGAGATTCTACAAAATCACCGCGACGAAGACGAAGCGATATGACACGTTTTATACGAATGTCAATATGTGTGAATGTTTGCAGAAACATCAGCTGTCAACATTGTCCTGGTGACTGGGCTGTTACCAAAGGCATATTTATCTACTCAGTCACTTCCTCACTGATGCTCCTCTCCACAGTCTGCAGATGTTAGTCGGGGTAGAGGTGGGGAGGTGAGGGGAGGTTGGTGAGACGTTGGCTGTGTCCAAATTCAGGGGCTGCAGCCCACGAAGGGCGCATTTGAAGGCCAATTACGTCACAACGCTGCGCGAAGGCTGTCCAAATTCGAAGGCTGCTCCACATGCAGCCCACAAATGCAGCCTTCCCCACCCTCGTTTAGGAGGACGCACAGCTACTGTCCTTCGCGGCCTCACATATCCCAAGATCCTTTGCGCACCGCTGCTCAGTCCCGAAACAGAAGAGGAAGCAAGAGAAAATGGCGACATCAAGTGGCGCAGACATGACATTTAAATTTAAGTAATGGGTTTATACTCGGTTTTTACTCATTTGAACATCCAACGCCAGATGTGTTAAACTTCAAGAGACTATAAAACCTCCAAAGTTTAACTTTCAGTTAAAATACGTGACGCTGGTGATGCTATGGTAAATATAGCTGTTATTCACCAATGGGTTAATGTTTATTTTGTAATGTTGATAATTCAGTGTAGATTTGACACATTGTACACACACAAATAAATGTACACGTTTGATAGATTTGAACCAAAACAGACTTTAATGCATGAACACCTGGTGACGCAACCAGGAAACACTCCGAAGGCTGGACCGTCCCATTTAACAGCGGTGGACGAGGCCTTCAAGGTCTCTCCGAAGGACCCGGCCTCCGTGGGCCGCAAAGGCTGCGTCCTTGAAGGCTGCAGCCCCTGAATTTGGACACAGCCAAGGTCTCATGTAATCTGCTAATAGCAAAATTCAACTGCAATAGCCAGGTTTCCACCAGTAGAGGGCAGTTGCTATGCATATTGTTAACATGTAGATTTGAAATATGAAGATATGAACCTGAATCAATCAACAACACCACTAAACACCCATATACGTATACATGTTCAGTTGTTTCAGGATTCGGCAGCAGAGATCAGACTCTCCTGAGTCCAGCTGTGTGTCCATGAAGAGCGATCGGTGAGCTATTGAATTTAAAGGTGGACGACCTGCTGAGGGAAGGTAAGACTTCACACTGAACTCTGTTATTATCTGACTCATCGATGCACAGACGCCCTGGACACGAGCATCAGTACACAAGTTACAGCATCAGGTTCACGGGGTCGTTTGCAGAGAGATTTAAATATCGACTCAGATATCGACTGAAATGAAACATAGTGTTCAGATATATGGCCCAGCCCCAATGCTTGTTAACATCAGTGCTAATGAATGTTTGCTAAGATGATTGTTGATGGTCCATCCTGCTGGGATGCTCATTCTGCCCTCTCTCAAGCACTCCTGGGGAAATCCTTCTGAGGGTCTGGCTGTAGCTAGCTTGAAAACTTCCTTCTCACAGATCAATTCTTGATTGATGAGTCGACTAATTAATTAAAATGGGAAATAAAATGTACCACAGTCTATTTTTATGAATGACCAGAGAAAGTAACTCTTCCCCTGTCTTCTTACTGATCTTCTGCCTGCTTCTGTAATTTAACCTGCTGACAGTCTGGTCAGGATTCATCTTTTGTTCCTTTGTTTCAGGATTCGGCAGCAGAGATCAGACTCTCCTGAGTCCAGCTGTGTGTCCATGAAGAGCGATCGGTCTAAAGGTTCCTATTGAATTTAAAGGTGGACCACCTGCTGAGGGAAGGTAAGACTTCACACTGAACTCGACTCAGATATCAACTGGAATTAAACATTTTGTCATGATGCAGTGTTCAGATATATGGCCCAGCCCTCATGCTAATACCACTCCACTCTCAGTCTGGACTGCTTGCTGCACGGCTAACTGAGCTAACTAGCTAACGACAGCTACAGTTAGCAGCAGTTAGCAGTTACGCTGGTGATGTGATGCTCCCTATTTGATTGGAGTATGAATGCAATAGGTGGTCGGTTCTTACACATTGCACCTTTAAATACACAGGAGGTGTTTAACTGATGGGGAAAAAGTCACTCTGCACAGTCGTGTGTCTCATTCATGACTTTGATTATCAACATTTTATCAGTTTGAGTGGAAATACTTAACAATACAACATCTTTCTTTGTACTTTGAATTAATTTCTCATATATTTCTTGAAACAATCCTGAAGAGTTCACCAAGTTTTGTAACGTCTCTAAATGCTTTTAATAAACTCAGTAGATCAGAGTGTGCCTCTGCCTCCCCCTGCTGGTCGTTTCATCAAACAAACACAAACGGGTGAAAAGTTTTTATTTCACAGACTGAAGCTGCTCAGACAGACGGAGGTGACATGATGTGTTCATGTGGAAGTAAAAACAAAAAGGCTCTAATACTGTACGAAGATCTGCAGTCAGCGGATATTCAAAAAAAACACCCAGCGGCCGTCTGGGAAACTGAGTCCAGCCGGTTGAGGCTTCAGTCGTCTCCTCCACACAGACTGAGCAGAGCCTTCTGGTAATCTCCTTTAGTGTGCTCCTGAGAAACACAAACACATCGTCAGGATCATTACAGTTAACGTGTTTTTATCAAGACGCTCCTCGTTTCACATCATTACATTATTATTAGTGTTCCTGGCAGAATGTACTTCAGCTACCAGAAGTAAAGGTGCTCATTATGTAGAAATGTTATAAAATATTGTTGTATTATAACTCATGTGTTAATTTGTAGGAAACATGTTATTATTGCAGCTGTTTGACTTTTATGTCTTTGAAATTTGAAATGAAATTGTCATTTTGTGAGATTTGGCGCCCCCCAGAGTTTAACTGTGGTAAAAACAAATCTCAGGTCTGTCACAGTTTTTCAGGTGTAACGTAGGTGCTGACTACAAACACAGCTCACTCATCATAACAGTGTCAACATGTTTGTAATGTTACAAACTCCAAATTCTGAGAAAAAGTCACAAACAATAATAATAAATGAAATCACAACTGTAAGGCCGAAGATATCAATCATACGTGAACGTGTTGTTAAACGCAAGAATGTCTTCGGCCTTACATCATGTGAGGGAAATTCTCTCAAGTCCCTTTATTATTTTCATGTTATTCTTGCATGTGAAACTTAACAAGTGGATGAAAACTTGTGTCTGTACATAGATGAGAACACAGTTAAGGAGTTCATCCTGAAGAGTGTTTGTGTAACCTCTCCTGGGGATATGTGTTCTGACAATGGTTGCTGTATGACACAAACTATGGGATGTACGTGTATGTTAGATTTATGTTAACCTGTGGTGGATGTGGAGATAGTGTGAGTGTTGTATTTAAGTGAGTTCACATGTAACCTTGTGACTGCTGCAATGGTGTGTATTGGTTTCTACTATGATAAAGGACGAGGAGAGACGGCTTCTCTTCAGTCATCATCTGTGGCTGCTGATGTTTGACTCTTGTTTGCAGCAATAAAGAACTTCTAGAAAAGAAATGTTGTGTTGAACTTGATGTTTTGACCAACTCTCATCTGCACTAGACAAGCGACTGGTTTTCAGTTGCCACGGCAATCACCATTGTGTCACTGAGGTGTTGCTATGGAAACAAATACATATCATGCGACTTATTATACTCACTCACATCGAACTCAAGTCTTCTGCTGGGCAGAACCATGTTTTTACATAATTATGATAGTTTTGAAAGTACGTCTGGACACGGTCTGTATGGTGGTGACTCAAGCAGGTGTGTATATCATAGAAAAGGGCGAATAGCTGAGGTCTGCGCTCTGAGTCTTCTTATTTCTGTGTTACTACTATTATTATTATTATTATTATTGGGATGAATAATGTTTGATTTTATCAAATAGCTCAATCTATAAAACTGAATCATATTTTTTTATTTGTGTTTCTTTCAAATAATGTACCATAAAATTGTAAATATTTAAGTGAAGTACATGTACCTCAAAAAAACACCTGAGTAAAAGCATATGAAGTTTTTAGCACAGATGGAAATTAAATATTTTAAGTTAATTTTATTTAATTTACATAGTGTTTATTTGTAGTGTTTACAGAGTTCATTTAGGAAATAAAATAAAATCACAAATGTTTCTGTATGATTATTTTCCACTGCGTCTGGACTGAACTTCTCTCTGGTGTGTTCACTGGCCATTTCTTGTGTGGGAGATTACAGTAAGTTTGTCTACCACACACACACACACACACACACACAGAGTGGTACTCACAGCGATGGTCTGGTACAGGGATCTTTTGTGCTGCCTCTTGAACTCTGTTCTGATCTTCATCAGGTCGACTTCACAGCGAGAAACTATGATCCTGGTCACCACCTTCTCCTTCGCTCCTTTACTCTGCAGAGACACAGAAAAACAAGATGGAGGACAACAAACAGACGTCAGAGGAGACGGACTGACAGCACACGGTGTGTACAATATGTTAATTATCATTATGTGAAATGGCCATTTACAGGATAATAATAATAATAATATGTACTTAGTTACTTCTACCACCGGACAAACTGTGAGCACGTACCTTCATGGCTTCACTGAGTCTGTTGGCGAAGTACAGCTGCCTGTTTTCGAAGCACTCGACTGTGAAGAGAAGACAGACGGACAGTTAATGAACCTGGACGACTTCCTGATGTCTTCACCAACTGTCCTGTCTTCTTCGAGGAGTAATCCACTGATGACCAGACTGCTGCACAGTCTAAAATCTAAATCTAAAATCACAGTGGAATAGTCCTTTAAAAACTTCTGATGTGGAGTTTCTTACCCAGAGTGAGGAAAGACCTCTCCAGATCTCCCTTCACCTCCTTCCTGATGCTCTCCTTCATGTCGTATGGACTGTAGCTCTTATACCGCTCGAACACTGACAGCACGAAACACAAACACATCAGAAGACACAGCATTTAAAGTTAAATCAGAACCAGCTTCTGTTTGACCATCAGAGAGAAGATACCACATAACTAACTGTCTCTGCTTCACCTTAACCAAACTGGATTATCATGCACAGATATGAAAAAAAAAAGTTTCCTCTGGACTTCAACAAGGCATTTGGAAATTAAAAACTACCATTTACCCAAATTACCATTATATATATAGAACATTTAGTAATGAGTGTAAAAAGACTTGGACGTGTGTTTGCATTTAGAATTTTAAAAAAAATTGAGTTGAACGTATAAAAAATGTTGATGTTGAGCAAAAACAAATTATTGTATTGGAAATTGGTGTTGCATTCACTGAATGCAGAGTATGTTAGAATAACTGGACGTAAAAAATTGTGATACTAAAAATAACAAAAATAAATTGCATGTAAATAATGTCTGGACTTCAACAAGGCATCTGGAAATAATAAAAATACTGTGATAATATATAACAGTTGGAAATGGATATAAAAAGATGTTGGCATTATATTTAAAACATCGGCATTTAATGTAAAAAAAAATGTTAGAACTGCGCTTAAGGAAATATTGACATTGTTAATGAAAAATATTGTGATATTGAACATTAAAAAACATGTAATTTCTTAACAGAAATAATATTTGTATGTTGATATTGAGCAAAAACGAATTCTGGTATTGGAAAAGAAAAACATAATCGAACATAAAAAATGTTGGCATTGGATATTAAATATGAATGTAAAATGTATGTAAACAAGTGAATGTAACTGGACTTACACAAGGAATTGAATAGAGATCATATTTTCATTGGATATACAGTTTGAATAATAATGCAACTGGCATTTCACATTTCGAGTTGAACGTATAAAAAATATTCATATTGAGCACAAACAGATGCTGATATTGGAAATGAAAAACATTGATATTTAATGTAAAATCTTTGGCATTTAACAAAAAAATGTAAGTACTGAATATGAAAAAAACTTTGAGCACTGAACATAAAATAACACTGAATCATACTGAACGTAGAGAATATTGAATATTGAACACTCGGCACTGAGCGGTTGTCTGGAGATGAGGTGTAACGTGACCCTGTATGTGAGGACGTGTGCAGCGCTGTAGGTGCAGTTCACCTTTCTGCAGGTGGGGGACGCTCCTCTTCGCCATGATGGAGATCCAGGTCCCCACGTCGGTTCCCTTCCTCTTCACTCCGGCTTCATACAGACACTGAGAGGTTCACACATGCCAACAGAACGTGAGTCAATACAACACTGTGGACTGACGTGTCGGGGGGAAGGTGATTTATTGATTGATGGACTCTTCTTTAGATATAAATTATTGATGACTGAGTTTGAAACAAATCCACAGAGAACAGCACAGTGATGTTAATCTTTCAGAAATCAGTCTAAAAACTTTTTATAGATATCTGGATGTTTGGACTCACTCTGGCGTCCTCGTCAATCTTCTCATAGTCGACCACATTAGAGGGTTCATCTCTCTTCGTCTGTAGATCGATGAATATATTCATGTCAGTGTTAAAAATTAAACGTCTTCAAATTAATTATTCATTATTGAACCAGTCATTTTTATTATTGTGCCGGAGCTCAGTGCCACAAATGAAACATAAATGTGTTCTTATCGAGGAATTTAACCTAAAAATATTTTACACATTCAAGAGAGTCATTAACTCCACAATACAAAAGAAAAACAGAGCATTTACTGTTTATAAGAAAATGTATGAAATCATTATTAAAAATTACAAAATGTATTAACACATTACTTTATCTACTTATACATGATGAAAATCAAGATAATAAAATGTTTTCACCAAAATCAAAACTGATCTCTGAACTTATCCCAGTTTTTCTTTTTTAATTTCAAATCTTAAAACATATATAAAACATTAAAATTTGTCAATCGACCAACTGATTAATACTTTCAGCTGTGCTTGTATATTTGATGTGCTGTGAAGATACATGAAGATAAATCAGTTAGCAACACGTAGCATCAAAGCTATGCTACCTGAAACAGAGCCAGCAGCAGTTTGGCGAAGTCTCCTGATGTGTCTCCCGCTACGTCTTTCTCCAACTCCTTCTTAAACACTTCAGAGAGAAATAAAAGATGTTAACACAAAGAAACAGCTGTCATGGTATTGAATCTGATGGAGCTAATGTTAGCCACATATGCTAACTAGCTAGTTGATCCTACATAACAAATGTCTGCCAGCTAACATGCTACAAACATGTTAGAAGTTTGAAGTAGTGCTCGTGTCAGTTCACACAACGACTGCTAACTTTAAATAGCATAGCATGCTAACTTCAGTGCTAGGTGTCTATCGGGAGACGTGTACGATATGGATCATTCTCAATCATGATTTACATTATGTGATTTTATAGGGCATCATTAAAGATACCAGAATAATTGATTGGTAAAATTATTTAATAGCACATCTGTTTTTGGTTAATGTAGTAAATTACAGATTGTGTTTTATATGAAATTTGTAAAAAAAAAAAAAAAAAAAAAAACTTAACATGTAATATCATTTCTGAGTGAAACATTTCTCATCCAGGGTGAAACCAAAAGTCAACGTTGAGTTATTTAAACTTACTAATGTGGTGAAGTAACGTCTTGTACAAAAACTAAACTTAAGTTATATTTGTAACATGTTACGTTCAGAATTCAGAATGTCGCGAAGTTTTCCTAAACCTAACAAAACAGCGAGGGTACGACAAAGGTCCTGACGCTGTAGCGGTCATGTCATTTTGTGAATCGCTGCTAATTGACATATCCAGTCGTTAAGGTCTGAGGATGTGTTGTTTACATTTGATTAATTGACACATAAAAGACACATATAGTTTTCAGACAATTCAAAGATTTAAAATAACTTGTGAGAACAGAGATTCAAAGTCTTTATCTCACATTTATTGAATATTATCAGAAGATTTCTAAACTTACTCTCTTTGTAAACCTTCTTGATCTCCGCCAGTTCTTCGTTGTTTCTGGAGCAGACGATCTCGATGAGCGTCTCCTCGTCTGTTCCCAGACCCTGGAAACACAAAGACCATCAGAGCCACCACAAAGTAGGTACATCACCTCCAGCCAGACCTTCGTTATCCACCTGTCAGTCTTTCTAATGACGTGGTGACTCCACCAGAACTGTAGAGGGCGCTCTACAACATCTACAACATGTATAAATACTCCATTACAAGTAACTGGAATGTAGTTAACATTTCGGTTGTTCTGGTCATAAAAATTAACAATTAACTTGAAATAATGAATCTGTAATGAGAGAAATATTAATTACTGAACCTGCAGCGACCTCCTAGCAGCAGAAACAAACTAAGTGTGTCTCCTGTGCACATTTACCCACGAGGCGCAACAGCTTCCACACAGTCAAGATTCATTTAGTGAAATAATTTGGAGTAAAGCAGCTGTCCTGATAAATCCTGAGCTCCATCAGAGCTGTCTAAAAATATTTCTGAAGCTAAAAAAAAGTAATTCTGCTTCCTCTGTAGAGTTTCCTCCGTCCTGTCAAGTTTATAAGTGTTGCTGTTTAAATGTGCAACAACATTTGCTGCAGTGACATTACTGCACACAGGGAAACGTTTACAATGACTGAAGACAGCCTCTCTGATCACTGACATTGTTTATGAAAGGGCTTAATATGTGGCGGACCCTGCCCCCCTTCAACAGATACTTCTACACACCTCTGCTGTTGATTTTGAGTGGTAATTGTGAATGCTACTGATTAATAAATGTAAATAAATAGATTTGTTTGTGATGCAGTTTAGATATTAACATAACATAAACACATTAGCCCTCCACATCCTCAGACTCACCCACCGCCCGTGGTCGTAGTCTTGCAGGAAATCATCGTATTGATAATATAATTACTGCATCAGTCACAGGGGCCTGTGACTGATGCAGTAATTACATTATCAATATGCATCAATGTTAAAGCAACATTTACTGTTGCAGCTGCTCGAGGTGGAGACACTTTGAATACTTTGTATGAAGTTAGTGAGCTTAGTCTATAAAAGAATCTGCTTTCATTTTTTAAGTTTATCTTTAATTTTTATGTGAAATAATAATTTGACATCTTTGAGTCTCACATGGTTACTTAAATAATGTCTGCTTAAATAATGATCAGTTTGTGATCTTCTGCAAACTGTGATTATGGAGGCATTTGTTGTTTTCTCCATTTTAAATCAAGTCTCCAGCTGCTTCAGGTGTTTAGCAGAATGCTGCAACGCTGTTTTGCTGAGAAGCTCCAGAAATGTTTTGTGGACTACAGAAGTTCGTCTGAGACGTCACACACCTCAGAATTGTACTTAATTACAGAACATGTATTTAGTTACATTCAACCATGGGCGACACTGACCTTGATGGAGGCTTTGAGCTCGGAGGCGTCGTACTGAGCGGTGCTCTTCATCAGACCCAACATCAGAGCCTCCAGAGAGCCGGACAGCGCCGCCTTCAGGGCTGTGATCAGGTCCTGAGGAGGTGCAGAGGCAAACAATCCGTTCATTGAGGGCTCAAACATTTAAAATGTCTCAGTAACAATCAGTCGGCAGTGAAGCAGGTTGTACTGTAGTTACGTCTTCGAGGTGAAATGATTTGTGAACATCAGAGTTTATATGGAGGAACATTTTGAACCTTCTTGGCGAGTCGTTCGTACTCGAAGGCGATTTCTCTCCGCTGCTCGTAGCTGCGTCGGGTCAGGATGTCGATGACGGTCTGTTCGTCTACACCTGCAGGATTTAACAAACGTTTCATTAGATTTAATGAGACCACCTGCTGGAGTGTTTTTGTTTTTGATCTTAGACATTTTCCATTCAAACCACCAGTAAGACAGGTGCACCACAGTACGCCGTGACATCACTGTAGGGGGCGTGGTCAGGAGGCAACAGAGCTGAACTGTAATACAGCGTTTCACCTCAAAGAAACACTGAACACTCTGCTCATACAGAAATTATTTGACTGTTGATGATTGAATTGTTTCAGACGCTGCTTCAGAGGCTTTTCCACCCGGATCAGAACAAACTATAGTTTTTAATTTGAGCGTTTTGTGTTGACTTTAAGCTTTTCTGTCTGTCTGATACCTGTTGAGCCTGTTTTTCATCAGGTTCTGGATATTTTCAAGTTACAGCTTGTGATGATTTGGTTATATGCAGACGAGATGATGTCATCTTGTTCTATGTGGACAAAATATGAATCTGAGTTCCTTCGCTCAACACACATCTTCTGTAATGATTTCAAACTTGTGTAAACTTTCAGCAGCAGCTATTTAAATGTACATAAATGATCTTCAGGGTTTCTGTGATGTTCAGGACAAATTTCAACCCAACCCAGTGAAAAATAAGACGATGGTGAGGCTGAGAATTCAAACAATCACTGACATGATGGACTTTAGCTCAGACAGTATTTGGAGTCCAGCTGTGGGATTTAACAGAAGTTTTAATGTTTCTTTTTCTAGAAAATCCACAACATGAACTGTGAAAAGTTTTCTGGGTGAGTTGAGTTATGAAACAACCGTCATGTGAAGAAACTCCAGCTATACTGTGTAGTGTTTCAGTTCAGCGACACCTCCAGGAACCGTCGATCAGATTCATGTCAGGTCTGTAGTTACTGGCAGATGTTTCGGCTCCTGACTGTAGTTTCCTTCATGAAAACAGATTAAATCAAAGCTCTTTTGTCTTACATCATATGACTAAACTCTCCTAGCTGTTCATGTGGAAAAGTTCATGTCTTCATTCATCTGAACTGTTCTGGATCTGTCCGTTCATATTTAACCTCCTCGTGTTAAACTCTTTCATTATCAGCAGCTGTCTCCGTCTCTTTGTCTCAGCTTTTTAAAAACATCTTCAGTCTGCTTTGTCCTGCTTTATCACAGGAAGTGTGAACACAGGCACTGTACAGTCTGCACCACAGGTTCAATCCCCTCGCTGCTGCACAGTCCGGGACTACATTACGTCTCCGGATGAATTCCAGCAGCTTTAGTCAGCCTCTAATCTGAGCAGAAAACATGCTGTCATGGTTTGGACAGCTCGCAGTGGACTGAGGCCAGGCAGTAATCTGATATCTGACTGTGACGGGATGAAATCAGACTTCTGGCTCCTCCTTAGAAAAGAGAAACAACAGAAAACTGAGGGGAAGGTTCAGCAGGTTCATATCCATCCCTCAGTCAAGAGTTTTAATTCATGTCGAGTATTCATGTCACTGTAATGTGTGGAGACTTCCAGCAGGTGGCAGGCTGAGCTCTCACCTTTAGTTTTGATGGCCGTCTCGATCCTGGCAGCGTCTTTTTCTGGGTCGAAGTCCGGCACCGGCACCACGGTGGGGAATATGGGCTCCTCCTCCTGCAGAGGACAGAGGGAGAAGTGTTACCTCACAGTCTGCTGCTGAGGATGGACTGAGGAGCGAAGCTGCTCTGCAGTCTGGTGGTACGGCACTAAAACACTTCACAGTCCACAGGAGGCGTCACAATCAACAAATATACCAATGATAAAATACTTTGTCTCAATAGAAACGGTCTATAGATGCTTTCATGGCGACATGGAGACAGTAAATCTGGCAGGAATCCTCAGCTCCACCTCTCGTCTTTCCTGCATTGTTTTCTAACTTCTTCCTGTCTTTAGAGAAAAGTGATCAAAAGTCAACATCCAACATTTACATCGTAAAAATAACTATTTTGTGAGAGTGAGAGCCCTCAAACAGTCTGCAGAGTGGAGGCACGAGGACGAGCAGCTGTGACAGGGTGAATGTTAATAAAGGGGAAAGTCTCGCCGAGTCGAGTGACGTTTAGAGGCTTATTTCTTCTTCTTCTTGTTTCATCCACTTTCAGCTGCAAACTGAGCAGAGGGAGGGCTTGAGCTCGGTCGGCAGAAGTCTCCAGTGCACACGTCTACCGGCCACACAACAAGGAAGATCCAGAGTTTGAGTCCCGCGACTCACCTGATAGACAGGGTTCGATTACAACCCATGAGCCTTTGCTGCATGTCGTCCCCTCCTTCTCCTATCACAATCTGTAGCTGTCCTATCAAATAAAAGCATAAATCCTGATCCATGATCTGTTCCTTCAGTGTCTGAATGGATTATTGATCAGCCAGCCTCGTCTCCAGTTTATCAGATGAACTCTGTCTGGAGAACAGACCACACCTTTACCTGCTTTATGACAGCAGTAAAACCCTGCAGAGCCCCGACACTGCGGATCCTCAACACAGTTATATAGTCTGAAGAAGATTTAAACGAGAGCAGCGTCCACAGACGTCTGAATCAGGATGTTGGATGTTGATTAATTTAATACTGACATAATTAACACAGCATCTTCCTGAGAAATAGAGTCATTGTGCTGTCTCCTGTCTCCTGTGATGTCAGCAGGTGACTCACCCCTCCATAAGACAGCGTCAGCTGGCCCAGAAACTCAGACACCAGCGCCATGTTGAGTCGACCTGCAGAGTCCAGACACACAGACACACACAGAGACAAACAGACACACAGATAAACACACAGACACACAGACAGACACACAGGCACACAGACAGACAGACAGAGAGACAGACAGACAGATCATTTGTGATTAACTTAAGGAAGTGAAACGTCAACAGTGACAACAGTTATTAATACAATCAGGGCTGCAACTAATGATTGTTTTCAATATCGATTAATTTGCAGATTCTTTTCTTGATTCATCAATTAATGATCTCTTCGTCAGAACACTGAAGGTCAGATCAGGTCCTGAAACCCGTTTCTGTCTGACCGTCCAAAGCTCAAATATATCCAGTTTAATGTCATTTAAGATGAAGAAAAGCAGCAAAATTTCACATTTGTGAACCTGAAACAAGCAAATGTTTGGACTTTGTACCCTCAAGAAATTCTTTGCTTAACAAAATGTAATTGCAGGATTCACAGAGGGTAATCCAAGTCTGCAGAAGCCCCGAGATCCCAAACTGAGCTGAAAACACATTATTCACACCCTCAACGTGCGGTCGAGCTCGTGCACCCACTTCTCAGACGGGGTGCATGCTAACAACGTTAGCTCAGCAGCTACAGGGAAGATTAATCTGGTCTCAGATCAGGTTGTGATCTCTGTGATCACAGCAGACGAGCTGTATGGAGACATCTGATGTTTAAATCATCTCCATCAGGAGGAGATGATGACTGAGCCTGACTTTATATCATCAGGAGGAGATGATGGCTGAGCCTGACTTTATATCATCAGGAGGAGATGATGGCTGAGCCTGACTTTATATCATCAGGAGGAGATGATGGCTGAGCCTGACTTTATATCATCAGGAGGAGATGATGGCTGAGCCTGATCTTATATCATCAGGAGGAGATGATGACTGAGCCTGACTTTATATCATCAGGAGGAGATGATGGCTGAGCCTGACTTTATATCATCAGGAGGAGACGATGACTGAGCCTGACTTTATATCATCAGGAGGAGATGATGACTGAGCCTGACTTTATATCATCAGGAGATGATGGCTGAGCCTGACTTTATATCATCAGGAGGAGATGATGGCTGAGCCTGACTTTATATCATCAGGAGGAGATGATGGCTGAGCCTGACTTTATATCATCAGGAAGAGATGATGGCTGAGCCTGACTTTATATCATCAGGAGGAGATGATGGCTGAGCCTGACTTTATATCATCAGGAGGAGATGATGGCTGAGCCTGACTTTATATCATCAGGAAGAGATGATGGCTGAGCCTGACTTTATATCATCAGGAGGAGATGATGGCTGAGCCTGATCTTATATCATCAGGAGGAGATGATGACTGAGCCTGACTTTATATCATCAGGAGGAGATGATGGCTGAGCCTGACTTTATATCATCAGGAGGAGACGATGACTGAGCCTGACTTTATATCATCAGGAGGAGATGATGACTGAGCCTGACTTTATATCATCAGGAGATGATGGCTGAGCCTGACTTTATATCATCAGGAGGAGACGATGACTGAGCCTGACTTTATATCATCAGGAGGAGACGATGACTGAGCCTGACTTTATATCATCAGGAGGAGATGATGACTGAGCCTGACCGACATATCGATCAGTATCAGGTAATATGTTGACTTTATTTCAGAGATTATGATGCTGAAAAAGATGCTCAGGGTATATTTTTAACCCCTAATATTTATTTAATCCTCCTCCTCCATTCACTTCCTTTCTTCTCACATGAACTTAAAATAGAGCAAACAAACGTCTGTTAATGTTTAGAGCTGCAGGTGTGTTTGATTTATTGACTGGGACGTGCCAGAGGGTGCGTCTGCAGGAGAGGCTGCAGATAAGGAGAACTGATAACAAAGCAAACAGATCTGAAGAGGTCTGGAGCCTGTTACGTAACACACACACACACACACACACACATACACACACACACACACACACACAAACACTTCAGGTAACTTACTAAGTTGAATCAAACCTGTGAAGTTCTGGTGATTTTAATACATCTTAGAGGAACTGGACAACCTTTGACCCTCTTACAAAATATCAACAGGAAGTGTGTGAGGGTCAGCGTTTCATCACCTAGCAACAGCTGACACAAACAGTCCTGAAACTGAGGTTCTGACCGACAGGCAGAATTATTCTGGTGTTGGCTGGTTTAAAGGGGAAAAGCACAGATGGAACCAACAACACTGACGATCCAGCATTCATCACAACACGATGATAATAATGTTGTCAGTCAAAATGTCTGCTGTGTTTCCCCCCAGCATTCACTCCCTTATAACAGATTTTCAAATTAAAATCCCAGCATCTTTGCTCAGCACATTATTTTGAAGGTTTAGGGGATTAACTGCATGATTTAATTCAACAGGTTTGTTAGTTAATGTTTAGTCACAAGCAGCAACAAATTACTTCTCAATGAATCATCTCCCTGCAGCTCCGTCCAGCAGGTTTCAAAATAAAAGCCTTCAGTAGAGAAACTAATCAATAATAACTAATAAGAGTCTTTTTTCTGATTCCTGCTTGTTCGTGTCTGGATTTGATTTGTCGATTAAACACTGTGCAGGAACGGACAGGATTCAAAGCGAGCGCTAAAACTATAGTGGACAGCCTAACTGCTAACTGCTGCTCACTGTACTCTTTGGCTGTAGCGACTAGCTGCTGTTAGCAAGTAGCTCAGTTAGCCATGAAGCTAAGTGGCCCCATTAGCTGACGGGAGGTGTGCTGGACTGCAGCAGCCTCCGAGTGAAGACGTGTGGACAGCAGACTGGGACTGAACTCTGAGAGAGACGGAGGTCAGTGTGAAGACAGAGGACACAGTACAGAGGCGATTTACAGCGGCTCTGGCCAGGACTATGACTCCGGGATGAGAAGACACGGCAGGAGAGGACAGAGAGAGAGAGTCGGACATCATCAGCGTGTAGAACCAGAATATTTTCACGTTACTCTGTGAACTGAGGAGTTATTTGGGCCGAACCAGAGGTGACTGGAGACAAACCAACACTGTTCTGGTGACTGTGGTTCAGTTTGTGTCCAGTCTGAATGAAGTGTGTTAACGATGAGTTAACGAGGCGATGAAGCTCGTCTGAGTTCAGTCAGAGAGAAACTTGAGTTCAGACGGTGGACGGTTGGATTTTTCTGTTCAGAAGGAAAAAAGGTGTCAAAATATTTCCTCTCTTCACATTTAGTGAGTTTATGTTGTTGACTTGTTAGACTCAGCAGTGAACTGGCTGCTTTTACATCTCCAGCTGAAGCTACAGGCTGTCAGACTGTCACCTCTGAGCTGGAGAGGGGTGTGAGGAGGCTAGCTGGTTAGCATGCTAACTTCAGCAGACACGTCTGCAACACAGCACAGAGACGTGTTGGACATCAACACCGCTGTCTCTTCCCTCTCTGCTGATTGAGTTTAGCTCATTTTTTGAATGTGTCAAAGTTAAATTGTGGACCGATCCGACTCTTTAACGTCTTTTTTCAGGACTCCAGCTGAAGAAATAAACTTCTCTCTGCAGAGTCTCATGAACTCTGAACATGATAACGAGCTCAGTGCTTCATCACCTCTCTGTGATCCTCCCTCAGTAAGTGACATGAACATGATACTGTAGTAATTACAGGCCGGCGGAGAGCAGAGCGACTTTAACCCGGCCACACCCGTCAGTCTCCTGGGTGAGATCTAGCTTTTAATAGACTCTGATTGACTTGGTCGACAGAAGTTTCTCACAGTTAAAGTACCAAAAAATAAAGACCTCACAGTGTTGGAGGTGCCAGGCTGATCGTCCAGTCCTGGTTCCTCTCAGCTGAAATCTGAACAAGCAAACTGCAGCAGGTGAGATGTTCATGTTGTCTTACCTTCAGAGAAGCAGCAGCAGTGAGGCAGCGAGCAGCAGCAGCGCCGTTATGATCCAGGACAGGACAGGGTGTGGTGTATAAATACTCACACACACACACACACACACACACACACACACACACACACACACTCTCTCTCACACACACACACACACACGCTGGATGACTCAGTGGTCTTTTACGCATCACACTGAACACATGGACATAAATTCCTCACTGAGGCTCAGATCACTTCGCCTGGTCAGAGCCGATACTGGTTTCTGATTGGCTGGCAGGTGTCCATTAGAGTAGTGCACACGGACATCTGAAACAGTTTAAGCACCTCTGTTAAATCAAAGTGTGATAAACTGATGGTATCCATAGCAACAGCACAGATACTTCACACGGCACTGACAACGACTCTCGAGGACACCAGGAAACTTTCAGCCGTGATTAAAACTGAACAAACGTCTCAGCTGATTAAAACACTTGTGTAACGTGTAAATCTGTTGCCTGGAAACATCTGCAGCTCCGTCCAATAAACAGTCAGCTCTGTAAACAGGAAGTCACTGTAGCATCACAAACTCACATAACTCCCATAACCAGGCTCAGAGGATGAATGTTGTGTTGGTGCAGCTCTGACTCTGACTTCTGTCTGCAAACATGAGAAATCTGTTACTGCGTTGAGTAAAAGTAAAAAGATATCGTCGCCCGTATGTTTCTTAACGTATCTGATATTAAATGCACTTAAAGGTCCAGTGTGTAATATGTAGCAGAAATGGAATAAAATATTCAGAAGTTTGTTTTAATTAGTTTATAATCGCCTGAAAATAAGAGTCGTTGTTGTTGAGCCATTTATATCTACACAGAGAGCAGGTCCCCGTCCACGGAGGTCGCCATGTTGCCCCGCCATGTTTCTACAGGAGCCCAGAACAGACAAACCTGGCACAAGTGAGAGCCTTTCGTGTTTTTAAATTTAGTGGGTGGCTGCCAGAAATACAGTGGTAGGAAGAAGAAGAAGAAGAAGAAGAAGAAGAAGAAGAAGAAGAAGAAGAAGAAGACGACGACGACGAAGAAGACAAAGAGAGCGAGCGGCTGCTGTTTCCTGCCAAACAATCTGTATATTGAGAAGGTGAAACCACTGATGCAGGATGGATGATCATATTTATTTTGTGCAAGAAAAATCACAGGAGTGTGAATCATTGTCGAAGAAACGAAAACTATGCCAATGCGTCCAAGCAACGGCACAAAACAAGAATCTGTGATGAAGAGAAACGAAGCGTTCTGCTTTCTGGTGACAGGTCAGAGTAACGTTAAAGATTACAACCGACTGTAATAAATATCCCCCCCCCCCCCCCAGAAAGGGAGTGTTTCAATCTAGATCGTCACTGCTAGATGGCGCTAAATACTCCAAATATTACACACTGGACCTTTAAAGACAGTACTTGAGTAAATGTACTTAGTTACCTTCCGTCACTGCAGAGTTAATAGTGTATAATATAGTCATATGGTTTGGGTGACATCATAGCAGAGTACCACCCTCACCGCCCTCAGTGAGGTCACTTCCTGCAGTGACTCACCTGAAGCTGTGGTTGTAAAGGTCCCTCCACCTCACCGCTCCCACTTTATCACACACTGTAGGTGAATATTAACAGAAGTCAGTGAAGCTCGTCGCGGCCACCACCCTCATCTTTTAACACCTAAAGGTAGAAACATGTCCTGTGTGACAGGAAACAGGCTGCTGAAGTATTGTGTGTCTGTTCATGTGGAGCTGCGACGGTAAACGTTCGCTGGACTGAATCAGTCAACAGAAGAGAAAGTGCTGATGAACTTCAGGTCAGATCTTTGGATCAAAACAGGAAGTCACAATCAGATCAACTGCTGGAAATCATTCAACACACCTCTGGCAGAGTTTCAGAGACTCACAGACGACCGCTCAGTGCAGAATCATCCCGACCAGTTTATTAGAGACGTAAAGATGCAGATCTGAAGAGTTTGTGCAGTTTGTCCACATCAACAACAGGTTCACTCCTGAGAGAGCCTCAGATTCAAGATTCAAGATGTTAATGTCAATGCAGCTGCGCACGTTCACTCAGACTCCACTACAGAGGTGGTAAATAGTTATTAGTACATAAAATGTGTATAAGAAATAATCATGTGTGCAGAATAAGGGATGAGGTGCATGTGAGTATATCTGTCTCTACATGTTTGTCCATGAGAGACAGAATGTAAACACAACAAGGTGTGTGGTTGTTAGTGCAAAGACAATAAGTGTAACATGATATGAGCAGCAATAACAGATCAAAGTGTGCAGATTGATTTTCATGATGTTCACATCAGATCATGACTCATATCCACTGTTTGCTGCGTCTTGTGTCACTGTTTCATTTCACAGTGCTGACGAGGATCAAGTGTTCAGGTCTGGATGAGTTTAGGATCAAAATCCACTCGGGGGTTTAGAAAATATCATGTTTCAGCTCGGTCGAGCTCGTTCTATTCAGACGAGGTGCACGCTAACACTGTTAGCTCAGCAGCTACAGTGAAGAGTTCAGCTTAATAAAGGGTTTAAATAACGACTATTCAAAACAATCTGTGGTTTGTGATGACAGCAGACGAGCTGTATGGAGACATCTGTTTGTTTTGTGGACTACGAGACTTCACCTGACTTTGTATCAGCATGGAGGGAGGAGATGATGACTGGAGTTTACAGTTTGGGTGAACTGTTCCTTTAAACAGACGTCTGTTCTACTATTAATGAATGAATCACCTCTGTTTGGTCTCCTTCTGCTCTGCTCATCCTCAGGAGTCACTTCATGCTCTGCTTCCTCCTCGGCCGATCACAACACTGCCGTCACACGGCGAACCTCTGACTTTTTGCTCTGGTCGGATGGACTCTGCATTCTTTCCTCTGTTACGTAACACGAAACACTTACAGAGGAAACTGCTGCGGACAGAAACGTTAATGGGAACCGGAAAGCTCCATTGTTTTCTCTTTGTTGGTGCCTCCACCAGCAGCAGGAACAGACTCCACTCACTTTTAAAGATATGCTGAGAGCCTGATCTTGGTGATTGTTACGATGTGCCAGCTCTGCAACTTTTCATTTTTCAAGGATTCCTTGACTTTTTTAAATTTCTTCTTCTGCTGGGAAGAAAATGGAGGCCGCAGTGAAATCATTCATGAGATTAAAGGGGACAGCACTTCAATGTAATCATGCAGAGAGATCATCTTTAGTATCTGGCCAATGACACTGTATGACACAGTGTTCGTCTCTAACACAGGCAATACAAACTGGATTTGTCATCATGAAATTGTGACAGGATGCAGGGTTTTATCTCAATCATGAGGTTGCTTGTGCAGGGTCAATTACACAGGTGGTTTTCTTGAATGTTGGGTACTTCAGTCTAAACTGTACTGTTGGGTTGTTGTAACGACGCGATCCTATTGGCTCTTCATTCACTTCGCTCACACCTCCCTGTCTGACGGAGGTTTGAAACCTTACTTTCATTTCTAAATGAACCATCTTAAATGCTGAAATACAGAGATGTAGTCTGTAGCCCTAAAATCCAGAAATCAGTTAGCATGTTAGCATGTTAGCAAATCCTGTTCCCCGTCTCAAAGTCTGTGAGTTTGTTGATATTTACAAAACATGTAAACGTAAACGTCATCACAGCGTTTAATCACAGTGTCATAAACTTGTGTGTGTCACACAGATTATTTTCTGTAATAATCCAAAATACAATTCAAATATAATGAGCTTTTTGTGGAGGGATTTTGGATTATAGCAGAAAATAATCTCAACAGGTTCTGTTCATCCAGATAATCTTCACAGATGAACGTAAATTAAATGTGTAGCAGTAAAAAGCTAATGCTAGGCTACAAACAGATGTTGTCTGTCACACGGTCACATGACTGAAACGTCTCCACCACTGAGCGTCTTACTGCACAATTACTATCCAGGTTTTCTATAAACTGATGAATGTACGAGTTGTAAAGTCAGAGTCAGAACAGTGTGTAACTAAAGTGGCCTGTAAAGACGGACTAGTGAGCAGATGAGTCTTCGTGTTCGCTGTGAGGACGTTTAATGTCCCCGACAACCTCTGTAGTCTCATTTAGACACTTGTTAGCAACCGCTAAACGTTTTTAACACATGAAGAGCTTCATAATTAAACTGTGGACATTTAATGATGAGTTTATGTTGGAGAACAAAATGTGTGAATATGTCCAGCCTGTGGTAACCAAAAACCTTAGTTCACACATTTCCCTCCATGTGCAGGTGGTTCATAACGTCAGCTGTGTGAAGATGAAGGTGTCTCGTCACCACCTGAACATTCATGTTGCTGGAGTGTAAAGTCGTCTCAGGCTGAGTCAAAGGTCCAATACTGAGCTCTTTCACAGTTCAGACTTAAAACATAAACGATCCTTTATGAGCTGCACAGATAACCGCAGCAGGTGTGTGTGTGTGTGTGTGTGTGTGTGTGTGTGTGTGTGTGTGTGTGTGTGTGTGTGCGTGTGTGTGTCGCAGGTATTGATTATCTCTGTGATGAAGAGGGTGAGCAGGGCTGTAAAGTGGTGTAATCCACAGGAATGTGAGCTGGACTCTCAGAGGTGTGTTGGACTCACACACACACACAGACACACACACACACACACACCTTGTATTGCCACGGTAACACAATCAAAAGCTGTATATCATCAGAGATATGTGAAGAAAGAGCTGATTTATGAGCATTTTTTTGTTTTTTCCTGTAACAAACTGTTAAACACACACACACACATACACGTCAATATTGCCAACAGGGCCCTGCATCCCTCCACTATCTAAGAGGGGACCTCTGTTTCTGGTCATTTAAAAAACAAAAATAGACTCTGACTTGGATCCTTGCTTATTTTACTTGTTGTCTCATATTTATATTTGAAGTTGTGACCTTTTCTGAAGGGAGGAACAGCAGAGAGAGATTCAGTTCTTCAGTCAGCAACATCACATGAACCCAAACTGAGACGTCCACCTTAAATACAGAACGACTCGTCCTCTCACTGAACAGACGACTGACAGCAGAGTTCAACTGATGGAGACTGAAAACACACAGAATCACAATCATTGTGACTTTATTACATCAAAAGCAGAAAAAACGTACATTTACAGTATTTTGGATCATTTAATATATTTATTTCATTACAAACATTTCATAGATGTCATAAAACTTTGATTTTATTGTTTGTAAACGTTATAATCTGGACTAGAATTTAAAATAAAGTTTTTGGATCTGAACAACAAAACATGCAGTTATTGATTGATGTGTATTTGTGCCCATCCTCACACACACACACACACACACACAAATACACATTATTGCACAATATTGCTAACAGGGCACTACATCCCTCCACTATCTAAGAGGGGACCTCTGTTACTGGTCAGTTTGAAAAAACAAAAATAGAATAGAAAAGAAGAAAATAATTTTTTTTAAAGAAATTGCCAACAGTGTTGACATGTTGACAACATTTTTATGTTGACAACATTTTTAAAATAAAACACCTACAGAGCTCGTAGAACGGTACAGAATAAAAGTGTCTCGTTTCCTTAAAAAAATTATTATGAATGTGAAGAAATAATTTTAAAATTTTTGTCAGGTCAAAATTAATTGGTCTGTTTATCTCTCTGGTCACTGATCAACAGTCTTGGTAGTTGCCAGTTTGTGGGAACAAGGTTAACGTTAGCTAGTTAGTGTTAATAAAGTTAGCTAGTGCACAAACTGGCAACCACCTGAGGGGGCAGATGATGGGAACAACAGCGGTGTTGTGCCGTGAATGTGATGGAAGGAGGAGGTGGAGCTCCACATTTAGAGCCTGAATGTTTTCAATAGCACCTTTAAAGAAACAACATGGTGGATATTAGAGTTTTTCACCGTTCAGCTGCAACACAATATTGTTCGTCACCATCCAGCCGCCTCACTGTCTCCTCTTTCAGAACTTTCTCTGAGCCAAAACCGAGCCCCGTCCAATCCGGTGCAGCGCTGTGCACTCTGGGTGTTGTAGTTTTTCTGCCTTTTGAGTAGAAGTGAACACCACAGCCCCTTTACTCTGTTTTCTCTGCTCATGTAGCATCAGTTTGAAAATATTTCTCTTTCTACTGAAGAGAGAGACAGTTTTATTTAAGGACGTCTTTCCAGAGATGAAACACTTCTTTAACTTCTCTGTTCCACTGTCACACACACCTTCAGGGGTGATATCTTCAGTTCATCCACAGTGTTAAAGTATGGAAACACCCTCTCAGTGAAAGTGTGTGTGAAGGTGTGTAGGTGTGTGTTAGTATCAGGATCAGAGAACGACAGCTTTCCTCTGTTCCAGTCCAGATTCACTCTGATCCTCTGGAGCTTCTTCTGCACTACGAGAACAGTGAGGGGAGCTGATGCTGACTCCACTGAGTATTCACCTTCGTCTAACATTATTATCCAGAATCCAGACAGTTCGTCTCCCTTCCTCTGGACAGACTCTGCACACACACCCAGTTCCCAGTCTGTAGTGTCTCCAACCTCGACGTCCCAGCTGTGAGTCCCTGAGTCAAAGCCCTCAGAGCCCAGGACATTCCAGCAGTAATCAAACCTCTCTGGATTATCAGGAAGCTGCTGTCTCTCTCCTCGTCTCACACTGCTCAGATCTTCAGACAGGATGAGTTCTGGATGAGCAGTGTTTGGGTCCAGAACCACAGGAGTGTAGGAGACCATGTCCTTCATCTTGTTCCAGATGTTGAAGCTCAGGTTGCCCAGGTGTTTGGCCTGGTCTATCAGAGCTCCTGAGGGCAGCTGTGGATCCTCCAGCAGGGGGCGCTGCTGGACTCTTTCCACTGCAGCCTTGTAGTTGTGCAGGAATGAGACGTCTTCAGCTCTCAGCTCCTCCTCTGTGGCTCTGACTGTGTGTGAAAGAGCTGCTATCTCTCTGCTCAAAGCCTCCATCTTCTCCTTCATCATCTGACTCTTCTGCTCCTCTTCCTCCCTCAGTGCAGCCATCCTGGCCTCCTCTTCCTCTTCTAGAAACTGGTGAAGCTTCTTAAACTGCTGCTTAATCTGCCTCTCTGTGTGTCGGGCCTGGACCTTCATGTGTTCTGCTGTCTGATCAAACTTCACTTTAACTTCTTCAAAAACCTTTAACTTCTCCTTTAAAGGCTCCAGAGTTTCCTGAAGTTTCTTCTTGTGTTGTCGTGCAGCTTCATCGATGGGTCTGAATCTGTGGTTGGTGTGTTGTTCTGAGTCTCTGCAGACGACACACGCCGGCTGCTGATGGTCCAGACAGAAGAGTTTGAGTTTCTCAGAGTGCCGACTGCAGAGATCCTCTGAAGCTCTCTGATCTCTCTCCTGTAAGAAGGTCTCACACAGGTTCTTTAAAGCCAAGTTAGGAGGTAGTTGTTCCCTTGAAGATCTTCTCTTACAAACTGGACACTCCCTGATTTCTTTCTCTGCCCAGCAGCTCTGCAGACAGTCTTTACAGAAGTTGTGGCTACAGGACAGGATGACAGGATCTTTAAAGATGTCAAGGCAGACAGGACAGCAGAGATCGTCCTCTAATCTGGAAGCCATTTTGTCTGTGAGTGACGCTGGGAACACAGCAGACAGTACAGTCAGTCACAGCTCCACTTCCTCCTTCACTTCACTTAAGTTTACTTTCAGTTCTGGTTCTAGTCGGACTCACCTTCAGTGTGTGGAGCGTCTGCAGTGTTGTAGTTTCCTCCTCCTCTCTCCTGTAGATGAACTCACTCAGAGGACGTTGTTAGTTCAGTCTGAAGGTGAATCTGATCGTCTGTTTGTGGTTCTCTACTAAAACACACACACACATACTGACAACTGTTTCCTGGTTTGTCTCAGGTGAGTCAGATGAGGGCGGAGCTTTGTCAGACCTCTGCTGAATGCTGATTGGTTCACATGTGACTCAGGGGAGGGTTTCAGTCCAAAGTACTGATTCACTGCTGGAAATGTAATCTGATACACTTGTTGTTGTTGGAGGGGCTGTAGTCCATCAGAACCAGCGCCAGCACTGCCTGAACTGTACTGTTCTCTATTATATTATTACTTATATTAAAGATTCATCATTTTCTGAAACTTGTCAAGAGGAAATATTAACCTCAAAATATATTAACTCGATAATATCGTCACATTTATTTGGGCTCCAGTATCTTCATGTTCTGTTTGTTTTGTGTCCAGCCTCGATCCAAAAACACACAAAAAAAATGATTTTAAATGATTACAGTCTCTATGAAAGGATTCAGATTGAGCCACACTGAGATATTTAGATCACAATATTTGTTGATATATTTGTTGTGTTTATTTCAAACTAGAATTTGAAATAAAGTTTTTGGATCTGAACAACGAAACATGCAGTTATTAATTGATGTGTATTTGTGCCCATCCTCACACACACACACAGACACACACACACACACACACACACACACAGACACACACACACACACACACACACACACCTTTTGTTTCCATGGTAACACAATCAAAAGCTGTATATCATCAGAGATATGTGAAGAAAGAGCTGATTTATGAGCATTTTTTTTGTTTTTTCCTGTAACAAACTGTTAAACACACACATACATGTCAATATTACCAACAGGGTACTACGTTCCTCCACTATCTAAGAGGGGACCTCTGTTTCTGGTCATTTTGAAAAAACAAAAATAGACTCTGACTTGGATCCTTGTTGCATCTCTCAACCTCAAACATATCAACAAGTTGTCTAACAGATAATCTGAGCTGTAAATGTAACCAGAGCTGATGTTTGCTGCCTCCTGCAGGCTGCACAACTCATCACATCCAGGCAGCTTTCAAACATGTCTGGAGCTCACTGTCACTTCATTTATGTTTGTGGTTTCATTTATTCTATTGTCTTTATTCATTGTTTGCTTATTTTACTTGTTCTCTCATATTTATATTTGAAGTTTTGACCTTTTCTGAAGGGAGAAACAGCAGAGAGAGATTCAGTTCTTCAGTCAGCAACATTACATAAACCCAAACTGAGACGTCCACCTTAAATACAGAACGACTCGTCCTCTCACTGAACAGACGACTGACAGCAGAGTTCAACTGATGGAGACTGAAAACACACAGAATCACAATCATTGTGACTTTATTAATTCAAAAGCAGAAAAAAACGTACATTTACAGTATTTTGGATCATTTAATATATTTATTTCATTACAAACATTTCATATATGTCATAAAACTTTGATTTTATTGTTTGTAAACTTTATAATCTGGACTAGAATTTGAAAACAAGTTTTTGGATCTGGACAACGAAACATGCAGTTATTGATTGATGTGTATTTGTGCCCATCCTCACACACACACACACACACACACACACACACACACACATGCACATCAATATTGCCAACAGGGCACTACATCCCTCCACTATCTAAGAGGGGACCTCTGTTACTGGTCAGTTTGAAAAAACAAAAATAGAATAGAAAAACTTCTTTTAACATCATTCATCATTCAAGTCTCTTGAAAAGCTCGACAATAGAAACACAAAGCAAACTGTCAAACAAACCAAAAACAACAACAGAAAAATCAACATGTGTTTGTGAATAATGAGACAGCAGGAGGAGCAGCTGCAGCTTAACGGGTTGAATTCTGTGATTTTTAATTCAAACAACATGTTGATGACATTTTTTATGTTATGAATGTGAAGAAATATTTTTAAAATGTTTGTCAGGTCCAAATTAATTGTTCTGTTTACCTCTGTGGTCACTGATCAACAGTCTTGGTAGTTGCCAGCTTGTGGGAAAAAAGTTAGCTAGTGCACAAACTGGCAACCACCTGAGGGGGCAGATGATGGGAACAACAGCGGTGTTGTGCCGTGAATGTGATGGAAGGAGGAGATGGAGCTCAACATTTAGTGCCTGAATGTTCTCAATAACACCTTTAAAGAAACAAGATGGTGGATATTAGAGTTTTTCACCGTTCAGCTGCAACACAATATTGTTCGTCACCATCCAGCCGCCTCACTGTCTCCTCTTTCAGAACTTTCTGAGCCAAAACCGAGCCCCGTCCAATCCGGTGCAGCGCTGTGCATTCTGGGTGTTGTAGTTCTTCTACCTTTTGAGTAGAAATGAACACCACAGCCCTTTTACTCTGTTTTCTCTGCTCATGTAGCATCAGTTTGAAAATATTTGTCTTTCTACTGCAGAGAGACACAGTTTTATTTAAGGGCGTCTTTCCAGAGATGAAACACTTCTTTAACTGCTCTGTTCCACTGTCACACACACCTTCAGGGGTGATATCTTCAGTGGGAGTTTATCCACAGTGTTAATGACTGGAAACATCCTCTCAGTGAAAGTGTGTGTGAAGGTGTGTAGGTGTGTGTTAGTATCAGGATCAGAGAACGACAGCTTTCCTCTGTTCCAGTCCAGATTCACTCTGATCCTCTGGAGCTTCTTCTGCACTACGAGATCAGATTCTGGATCTGATGCTGACCACACTGAGTATTTACCTTTGTATAACTCTATTAACCATAATCCAGACAGTTCGTCTCCCTTCCTCTGGACAGACTCTGCTAACACACCCAGACACCAGTGTGTATTGTCTCCAACCTCGACGTCCCAGCTGTGAGTCCCTGAGTTAAAGCCCTCAGAGCCCAGGACAGACCTGTAATAATCAAGCCTCTCTGGATTATCAGGAAGCTGCTGTCTCTCTCCTCGTCTCACACTGCTCAGATCTTCAGACAGGATGAGTTTTGGATTTGCAGTGTTTGGGTCCAGAAGCACAGGAGTGTAGGAGACCATGTCCTTCATCTTGTTCCAGATGTTGAAGCTCAGGTTGCCCAGGTGTTTGGCCTGGTCTATCAGAGCTCCTGAGGGCAGCTGTGGATCCTCCAGCAGGAGGCGCTGCTGGACTCTTTCCTCTGCAGCCTTGTAGTTGTGCAGCAATGAGACGTCTTCAGCTCTCAGCTCCTCCTCTGTGGCTCTGACTGTGTGTGAAAGAGCTGCTATCTCTCTGCTCAGAGCCTCCATCTTCTCCTTCATCATCTGACTCTTCTGCTCCTCTTCCTCCCTCAGTGCAGCCATCCTGGCCTCCTCTTCCTCTTCTAGAAACTGGTGAAGCTTCTTAAACTGCTGCTTAATCTGCCTCTCTGTGTGTCGGGCCTGGACCTTCATGTGTTCTGCTCTCTGATCAAACTTCACTTTAACTTCTTCAAAAACCTTTAACTTCTTCTTTAAAGGCTCCAGAGTTTCCTGAAGTTTCTTCTTGTGTTGTCGTGCAGCTTCATCGATGGGTCTGAATCTGTGGTTGGTGTGTTGTTCTGAGTCTCTGCAGATGAGACACACCGGCTGCTGATGGTCCAGACAGAAGAGTTTGAGTTTCTCAGAGTGCAGACTGCAGAGATCCTCTGAAGCTCTCTGACCTCTCTCCTGTAAGAAGGTCTCACACAGGTTCTTTAAAGCCAAGTTAGGAGGGAGAATATTCTTTGAAGATCCTCTCTTACAAACTGGACACTCTCTGATTTCTTTCTCTGTCCAGCAGCTCTGCAGACAGTCTTTACAGAAGCTGTGGCTACATGACAGGATGACAGGATCTTTAAAGATGTCAAGGCAGACAGGACAGCAGAGATCCTCCTCTAATCTGGAAGCCATTTTGTCTCTGAGTGATGCTGTGAACACAGCAGACAGTACAGTCAGTCACAGCTCCACTTCCTCCTTCACTTCACTTAAGTTTACTTTGAGTTCT
This sequence comes from Pagrus major, assembly GCF_040436345.1. Classification (NCBI taxonomy): domain Eukaryota; kingdom Metazoa; phylum Chordata; class Actinopteri; order Spariformes; family Sparidae; genus Pagrus; species Pagrus major. The sequence continues at coordinate 38,874,413 of NC_133218.1, forward strand.
GGTTCTGGTCAGACTCACCTTCAGTGTGTGGAGCGTCTGTAGTGTTGTAGTTTCCTCCTCCTCTCTCCTGTAGATGAACTCACTCAGAGGACGTTGTTAGTTCAGTCTGAAGGTGAATCTGACCTCTGTGGTTCTGTACTAAAGAGACACACACACACACACACAGACACACACACACACTGACAAACTGTTTCCTGGTTTGTCTCAGGTGAGTCAGGTGAGGGCGGAGCTTTGTCAGACCTCTGCTGAATGCTGATTGGTTCACATGTGACTGAGGGGAGTGTTTCAGTCCAAAAGTCCAAAAAAAGTCCAAAGTACTGATTCACTGCTGGAAATGTAATCTGATACACTTGTTGTTGTTGGAGGGGCTGTAGTCCATCAGAACCAGCGCCAGCACTGCCTGAACTGTACTGTTCTCTATTATACTATTCCTTATATTAAAGGCTCATCATTTTCTGAAACTTGTCAAGAGGAAATATTAACCTCAAAATATATTAACTCGATAATATCGTCACATTTATTTGGCTCCAATATCTTCAGGTTCTGTTTGTTTTGTGTCCAGCCTCGATCCAAAAACATCTTACAAATGTTTATTTAACCTAACTAATTTTAAATGACTACAGTCTCTATGAAAGGATTCAGATTGAGCCACACTGAGATATTTATCACAATATTTGTTGTCTTGACAGACAGGAAGTGTAACAAATAAGTGGATTTACCAGGGTTATGGTAGCCGTTTACTACCGATCCAGTTTATTCACAACTATTAATTTCTGAACTGAAATGCATCAACTTCATCTTCACAACACTTCATCTACACACAACCACAACTGCATGACCTTAACTCTTTATCACTTGATCGAAATAAAAATAAAAACACAAAATATATTTCCCTCTTTCTGTCTTTGTGGAAACAAATGATTGTTTACATTTGTGAACAATTCAACACCGGACGGTCTTCAACTCAAAATGAAAGAAATCCTTCATCTGTCCTTTAATTGTCTTTGAAAAAAAATCTGTTCAGTGCTGGCCAGCAAAAAAAATAAGTCATATAGAGCTCTATATGTCAAGTGTGAGGTGAATTTGCTGGAAAATATCAGACGGGATCCAAGAGATGGCAGGCGGCAGCTGTCCTCCCAGTAGCCACAGGAAAAGCACAGTCACCTCTCCACTGACCACCGACTAGCAAGGAAACCTCCTAGCAAAGAAACATCATATCAAAAAATGAAATGAAGGCAGGCTAACACAGGGCACCGACGAGCAGGACACACATGTGAACCACACAGCAGCAACCATCCTCTGAGCCCGCGATCCCTGCCAGAAGCACCACACTATTGCTGTCGTAACGCTACCGTAATATGACACCGTCCCTAACCTTAAAGGGCACTACACAAAACAATATTAACAGAAACATCAGCTAACTAAAACTACAGCTGGGTTACATCCTCCCCCACTTAGAAGGTGACATCCCTGTCACTGCTTATGACTAGAGACTGCACTAACCTTGCAATTTGTTGCTGCAAGGACATTAAAAAGTTATACAACACGGTCTGCTGTGTGGGGGGACTGAAACTGTGGTGTTTACAATGGGCTTTGTTGCCAACTTGGTAGTCACTGTGGTAAGCTGGTGGTACCCTTCTTCTTTGAGGCCTAACCTGTAATGAGGCTGGACTAAGTACAGACTCAGTGTCTGACAAATCAGGCTGGTCAAAAGTGAACTTCAGGGGATTTTGAGAGTGAGCGGTACACTGCTCAGGGGCTTCAAGACTTATGCACTGAGGTCCCCAGTCCGCCTCTTCTTCCACAGGAGACAAGACCCCAGCAATATTCGCCTCATCAGTCACCTCAGAAACTTGTGACGGGATGGCCTGCACATCAGTATTTTCATGATCCGCTTCCAAGATTGTAGGTCAGAACCCACGGGGAAGGAGCATGTCACGATGCAGGACCTGTTCTCTGCCCTCTCCATCCTAAGGCTTGACCACATAGACAGGGATACTCTCATCTGGCTGTTTGACAACAACATGATCAGTGAACTCCCACTTGTCTGAGATTTTGTGCTTCTTTCTGAGACTCAGGTTCCTTACAAGGACCCTGTCCCCCACTTCCATAGGCAGAGCGGTCACTTTAGCATCCCAGTGCTGTTTGTTCAACAGCTACCTTTTCTCAGCATTTCTTGAAGCTAGCTCATTTGCATGTCTCAGTCTTTTCTTCAGTTCACGCACATATTGTGAGTGCATTTTGGGGTGTGGCCTTGAGGGCTGATGCCAAAACAGAGGTCAATGGGAAGACGCGGCTCTCTGCCGAACATGAGAAGAAATGGAGCTTCCCCAGTCACATCATTTCTTGTACAATTATACGCGTGTACTAGGGGCCTAACATATTTCCTCCATTCCTCCTTCTTTTCTCCTCCAGAGTTCCCAAGAGATCAAGAAGCGTTCTGTTGAATCATTCTTGTTACGATCAGGTTTAACAGTAAATAACAAGTCTTTAATGTTCAATGTGCAAAACAAGTCCAAGGGGGGAGGGGTGGTGCGTAGGATCCAAACGTGGCTCGTGAAGTCAACAGTGAGAGTGAGAGTGTCTTGATGTGGCGTCTGCCACGGGGTAATGGCGGTGCTGTGGCACGGCGCAGTGGGGTCCACTCTCTCGAGCGTACTCACACAGAGGGGAAACACAGGAGAGCAGGCAACCAGCAGGCAGGTCCACAGGCAGGCAGGGCAGAAACAAATGGGAGATCACAAGGCAAGCACAGCAATCTGAGGCGAGGTGGGAGAAACACAGAGGTATTAGCTACACAAGCTAACAACAGGACACAAAGGCGGCAGGAGGGCACAATGTAATAGTGGAGACAGATTTTAACTGGGAAACATGGAAGGTAGGGTGGATCTTCAAAGATGCAGAGAGCCTGAAGCGAACAGCAGAGGGATTCACAATGGTCTCCACTTCAAATAGACCAATGAATCTGGGAGAGAGTTTCTTAGAAGCCACACTGAGGGGAATGTCCTTCGCATTCAACCAAACCTTTTGTCCCGGTTTGTACTCTGGGGCAGGAGTACGCCGCCAGTCAGCCAACCTCCAGTTCTGGTCCTGGGTGCGCAGGAGAGCCACTCTGGTCTCCCTCCAGATTCTGCGGATCCTGCGAAGGTTGAGCTGGACCGATTGTATGGCGATCTCCTGCTCCTGGGAAGGGAACAGAGGTGGTAAGTAGCCTACCGAGGCTTCGAATGGTGTCATACCAGTAGCTGCTGATGTTAGGGAGTTGTGTGAGTACTCCACCCAGGCGAGATGAGTACTCCATGAGGCTGGGTTCCGAGCACATATGCAGCGAAGAGCGGTCTCCAGATCTTGGTTGGCTCTCTCTGTTTGGCCGTTGGACTGAGGGTGGTACCCCGATGACAAGCTCACCGTAGCACCCAGTGCCCAGCAAAACTCCTTCCAGACTTTTGATGTAAATTGGGGGCCTCTGTCTGACACGATGTCTGCTGGAATCCCATGGATCCGGAACACATGATCCACCAACAGTTCCACAGTTTCAGCAGCAGAGGGCAGTTTGGGAAAGGCCACAAAATGTACAGCTTTGGAAAAACGATCCACAATCGTTAGTATAGTGTCTTTACCTTGGGATGGTGGCAATCCGGTCACGAAATCCAAGGCAATGTGGGACCATGGACTGCCGGGCACTGGGAGCGGACGTAGGAGACCGGCAGGTGGCCGATGGGTCGCCTTCCCTCGGGCACACACAGTACAGGCCTTGACATACTCACGGGTGTCAGATGACATAGTTGGCCACCAGAAGTGGCGTTGTAGGAGAGTCAAGGTGCGGAAAGAACCAGGATGGCAGGCGAACCGGGATGTGTGAACCCACTGGAGGACCTGAGGGCGGACAGAGACAGGCACAAACATACGACCCTGGGGACCACCACCAGGATCTTGGTGAGAGTTCAAACGTTTAGCACTGTGAATGTAAGCCAAATTTTTAAGATCGGTCCATACCGTGAAAGGTGAGTCCGCCCCCTCCAGCCAATGTCTCCACTCCTCAAGCGCCAACTTTACCGCAAGCAGTTCCCGGTTTCCCACATCGTAGTTTTGCTCCACAGGTGACAGTTTCTCGGAAAAGAATGCACAGGGATGTAGCTTGTTGTCACCAGCGGCTCTTTGGGACAGCACTGCTGTCCCAAAGAGCCAATTTCTGATGCGTCGACCTCGACCACAAACTGGCAGGCAGGGTCTGGCTGAACCAGGACAGGGGCCGAGGAGAAGCATCTTTTCAGGTCCATGAAAGCCTCCTCAGCTGCAGGAGACCAGACAAAAGACACAGAAACAGATGTGAGTTGGGTTAACGGGGCAACTACCTGACTGTAGTTTCTGATGAAACACCGGTTTCGCGAAGCTCAGGAAGCTCTGGAGCTGTTTGCGTGACTTGGGTTGAGGCCAGTTTGTCACCGCCTGGACCTTAGCAGGATCTGTCCTCACCTGCCCGCTCTCCAGAATGTACCCCAGGAAGGAAACAGAAGTGACATGAAACTCACATTTCTCTCCTTTAACAAACAATTTATTCTCCCACAACCTCTGCAGAACCTGTCGCACATGCACAATGTGCTCCTCGAGGTTGTGGGAGAAAATCAAAATGTCATCAAGATATACGAACACAGAATGGTTTAGGAAGTCTCTCAATACAGCGTTAACCATAGCTTGGAATATGGCCGGTGCATTCGTTAATTCAAATGGCATAACAAGGTACTCGAAATGTCCCAGGGGTGTGTTGAATGCCGTTTTCCATTCATCTCCTTCTCTTATACACACCAGGTGGTAGGCGTTACGCAAGTCCAGCTTGGTGAAAAATTGTAGCGCCATGGAGGGGTTCAAAAGCAGAGTTAATGAGGGGTAATGAATATTTATTTTTAACTGTGATATTGTTCAAACCCCGAAAGTCAATGCAGGGTCTCAGGGTCTTATCTTTCTTGCCCACAAAAAAGAACCCAGCACCAAGAGGAGAAGAGGAAGGGCGTATGATACCTGAGTTCAGGGAGTCCGTTATGTAGGTCTCCATGCTTTCTCGCTCAGGAGCAGAGAGGTTGTAGAGCCTGCTGGTGGGAAGCGGGGCTCCAGGCAGCAGCTCAATGGCGCAGTCGTAAGGTCTGTGAGGTGGTAAAGATTGGGCCTGCTACTTGCTGAATACCTCAGCTGGGTCATGATACATAGGTGGTACAGAGGAGATATCAGGGGGTTCTGGTGGAGCAGCACTGGATTTACTTGAACATGGGGGAAGAGCAGACTTGAGACATGAGGAATGACAGAAAGAACTCCAACTAGTGATTCTACCGGCTGCCCAATCGATGACCGGATTATGTTTCTGGAGCCAGGGTAACCCGAGTACTAGAGGGGTGTGAGAAGATGACATGACATGAAAGGATATCTGTTCACGGTGATTACCAGCTAGCAACAGTGATAGTGTCTCAGTTTGATGTGTGATGTGAGCCAGTAAATCACCATTTAATGCGTTGACCACAAGGGGTGTATTAATGGTGAAGGATTTAATCTGGGATTGTTCAACAAACTGGGAATCTAGCAGGTTGGAGTCAGAGCCAGAATCAATGAGAGCCTCTAGTCTAAAGGTTTTACCATTTAGCAAAATACTAGCATCAATGTTGATGCGTTTACGGGGTAACATGGGAACCACAGTGCTACTCACCAGAACCCCGACTGCGACTGGTGAGGACTTGGGTTTAAACGTCGTGGGCAGGTGGCGAGTTGATGTCCAGGTAGTCCACAGTACATACACAGTCCTTCTTTGAAGCGCCGACTGCGCTCTGCTGGTGTTAGCCGGTTCCGACCCAACTGCATGGGTTCCTCTTGTCTTGTGGAAGCAACAGACTGGTTATTGTTTGCAGTTCGGGTTTCAAATGGCCCATGTGGAGCAGTAGGTGAAGCAGCAGTACCAGGGGAATATACAACCTGTGCTCTCTCTCTCTCTCTGCATCGCTCTCTTAGCCTATTGTCCACTTTAATGGCTAATGCAATTAGCTCCTGCAAACTTTTAGTCTCTGCCCTACCCACTAGACAGTCTTTCACAGCTTCATTCAGTCCTTTCAGAAAAATAGTCTGAAGTGCTCTGTCTCTAGGGTACGGAACACAATTGAGTAATTGGCCACGCTTAGAGAGCCCTGGCGCAAGCTCAACAGTCGGTTGCTAGCGTCGTGGCTGGTAATGGGAAGGTCGAAAACAGAAGTCATGTCGTTGGAAAATAGTTCAAAAGTGGCATTGGCACTGAGTGGGCTATGCCAAAAAGCCGTCCCCCAGGCCCCAGCCCTCCCCGTGAGCAAACCCAACACATAGGCAATTTTAGCTCGGTCAGTACTATAAGTCAATGGTTGTAATTAAAAAACTGGGGAACACTGGAAAAGGAAAGATTTACAGTCACCTAAGTTACCTTCGTAACGTTCATGGGCTGGAACGAACGGCTCACGGGGATGGAAGGCGCCCACTGGTACTGCTGGGGAGAGATTAGGCACAGGTGGGTTATTCATCTGGAGTTGATTCTCCACTCAAGAGAGGCTGGAGGTCAGATTGGCGAAGGAATCCATGATCCCACGCAGCGTCTGGTCATGATGTCCAAGCATAACTCTTTGGGAAGACACAGCGTGTCTCAGGTTCGCCACCTGTGAACCTGAGTCTGACACAGCTGGGTCCATGCTTAAGGCCAGATCGTTCTGTTACGATTTGTACGGAGTCTGGACCCAAATGCACGACTCAAACAACAGGTTTAACCCTCTAGGCGCCAGAGTTTATTTAGGAAAATATTCCGTTTGGATTGTAAGATTTCAAAAGGCTGTAGCTTGGAAGTGGTGAGAGATAAATCCATAGTGTAAATGAGAAAAATATTCATAATAACCTAAAGTTTGTGATGGGAGTAAATCATCTAATCATCATCTAATTTGCATATTGTGACGTCACCAGGTGACTGAAAGTAATTTTCAGTAAAACTGATTTTTAAACATATTTACACAGAAAAAAAATATTTATATTGTCATCTCATCCTCAAAATAAAGGAACAGGAGTTTGATTGGAGTAAATTTACTAATCTAAATTGTATGTCACCAGGTAAAATTCAGTAAAACGGAATTCTGAACATATTTACACAGTAGTAGGAGTAAATTTCCTAATCTAACTTGTAAAAAGAAAAGAAAACTCTCGCAGTGATCAGCGTGTGCTGCTTGTGTGACAGCGTGTGCAGCTGCAGCATCGTCAGTCACTCGTCTCTGACGAGCGATCGTCATCAGAGGGCAAATCATCCCCTTCTGAATCGCGATCAGCAAAGATCTGTGCAAGCACCTCATCCGCACTGTAAAGTCTTTTTGTTTTTTATTACAAAAATCGCTATCTGTCTCTCGATCTGTCCAGCACACTTCTGCCACCGCTCCGCGGCTCTCTCCTCTCCCACTCTGCCGTTTAGCCGCTGCCGCTCCGACAGCTGGTGTCGGGTTTCAAACTTTTTTTTCTCAGGTATTTTGCATAGAAACACTCCCCCAAATGACGTCAGGATTGAAGCTGAATCTATTGGCTATCTAGTGGTAGCAAGCATTAACAGCACAAGGCAGTAGATTTAAAGATATGGGCTGTTTTAATGAGCAATGTTGCCTGTGGCAATAATGCGACTTTGGCGCCTAGAGGGTTAACAGTAAATAATAAGTCTTTAATGTTCAATGTGCAAAACAAGTGCAAGGGGGGAGGGGTGATGCGTAGTCCCAGGATCCAAACGTGGCTCGTGAAGTCACCAGTGAGAGTGAGAGTGTCTTGATGTGGCGTCTGCCACGGGGTGATGGCGGTGCTGCGGCACGGCGCAGTGAGGTCCATCTCTCGAGCATACTCACACTGAGGGGAAACACAGGAGAGCAGGCAACCGGCAGGCAGGGCAGAAACAAACGGGAGATCACGAGGCAAGCACAGCAATCTGAGGCGAGGTGGAAGAGGACACAGGACACAAAGGCAAAAACACTGACGAGCCAGGATGCAAACAACCACGTAGACTGATTAAACGATCTGGTGATGAGTAGGAGGGAATCCAGAGGCTTTATAGAAGTGTTGATTACTGAAGTGGATTCACCTGGCGCTGCCTGTGGAAGGAGACCACGCCCACATGCACACACACACACAGAACAGACAGGGGGAGAGACACAGGAGGCCACGGTAACACAATCAAAAGCTGTATATAATCAGAGATATGTGAAGAAAGAGCTGATTTATGAGCATTTTTTTGTTTTTTCCTGTAACAAACTGTTAAACACACACACATACATGTCAATATTACCAACAGGGCCCTGCATCCCTCCACTATCTAAGAGGGGACCTCTGTTTCTGGTCATTTTGAAAAAACAAAAATAGACTCTGACTTGGATCCTTGTTGCATCTGTCAACCTCAAACATGTCAACAAGTTGTCTAACAGATAATTCTGAGCTGTAAATGTAACCAGAGCTGATGTTTGCTGCCTCCTGCAGGCTGCACAACTCATCACATCCAGGCAGCTTTCAAACATGTCTGGAGCTCACTGTCACTTCATTTATGTTTCTGGTTTCATTTATTCTATTGTCTTTATTCATTGTTTGCTTATTTTTCTTGTTCTCTCATATTTATATTTGAAGTTTTGACCTTTTCTGAAGGGAGAAACAGCAGAGAGAGATTCAGTTCTTCAGTCAGCAACATTACATGAACCCAAACTGAGACGTCCACCTTAAATACAGAACGACTCGTCCTCTCACTGAACAGACGACTGACAGCAGAGTTCAACTGATGGAGACTGAAAACACACAGAATCACAATCATTGTGACTTTATTAATTCAAAAGCAGAAAAAAACGTACATTTACAGTATTTTGGATAATTTAATATATTTATTTCATGACAAACATTTCATAGATGTCATAAAATTTTGATTTTATTGTTTGTAAACTTTATAATCTGGACTAGAATTTGAAAACAAGTTTTTGGATCTGGACAACGAAACATGCAGTTATTGATTTGTGCCCATCCTCACACACACACACACACACACACACATGCACATCAATATTGCCAACAGGGCACTACATCCCTCCACTATCTAAGAGGGGACCTCTGTTACTGGTCAGTTTGAAAAAACAAAAATAGAATAGAAAAACTTCTTTTAACATCATTCATCATTCAAGTCTCTTGAAAAGCTTGACAATAGACACACAAAGCAAACTGTCAAACAAACCAAAAACAACAACAGAAAAATCAACATGTGTTTGTGAATAATGAGACAGCAGGAGGAGCAGCTGCAGCTTAACGGGTTGAATTCTGTGATTTTTGATTCAAACAACATGTTGATGACATTTTTTATGTTATGAATGTGAAGAAATCATTTTAAAATGTTTGTCAGGTCCAAATGAATTGTTCTGTTTATCTCTGTGGTCACTGATCAACAGTCTTGGTAGTTGCCAGCTTGTGGGAAAAAAGTTAGCTAGTGCACAAACTGGCAACAACCTGAGGGGGCAGATGATGGGAACAACAGCGGTGTTGTGCCGTGAATGTGATGGAAGGAGGAGATGGAGCTCAACATTTACTGCCTGAATGTTCTCAATAACACATTTAAAGAAACAACATCGTGGATATTAGAGTTTTTCACCGTTCAGCTGCAACACAATATTGTTCGTCACCATCCAGCCGCCTCACTGTCTCCTCTTTCAGAACTTTCTCTGAGCCAAAACCAAGCCCCGTCCAATCCGGTGCAGCGCTGTGCACTCTGGGTGTTGTAGTTCTTCTACCTTTTGAGTAGAAATGAACACCACAGCCCTTTTACTCTGGTTTCTCTGCTCATGTAGCATCAGTTTAAAAAATATTTGTCTTTCTCCTGCAGAGAGACACAGTTTTATTTAAAGACGTCTTTCCAGAGATGAGATACTTCTTTAACTTCTCTGTTCCACTGTCACACACACCTTCAGTGGGGATATCTTCACTGGGAGTTTATCCACAGTGTTAATGACTGGAAACATCTTCTCAGTGAAAGTGTGTGTGAAGGTGTGTAGGTGTGTGTTAGTATCAGGATCAGAGAACGACAGCTTTCCTCTGTTCCAGTCCAGATTCACTCTGATCCTCTGGAGCTTCTTCTGCACTACGAGATCAGTGGATGCAGCTGATGCTGACCACACTGAGTATATACCTTTGTTTAACAATATTATCCATAATCCAGACTGTGTGTCTCCCTTCCTCTGAGCAGACTCTGCTAACACACCCAGACACCAGACTGTACTGTCTCCAACCTCGACGTCCCAGCTGTGAGTCCCTGAGTTAAAGCCCTCAGAGCCCAGGACAGACTGGTAATAATCAAACCTCTCTGGATTATCAGGAAGCTGCTGTCTCTCTCCTTGTCTCACCATGCTCAGATCTTCAGACAGGATGAGTTTTAGACCAGCAGTGTTTGGGTCCAGAAGCACAGGAGTGTAGGAGACCATGTCCTTCATCTTGTTCCAGATGTTGAAGCTCAGGTTGCCCAGGTGTTTGGCCTGGTCTATCAGAGCTCCTGAGGGCAGCTGTGGATCCTCCAGCAGGGGGCGCTGCTGGACTCTTTCCACTGCAGCCTTGTAGTTGTGCAGCAATGAGACGTCTTCAGCTCTCAGCTCCTCCTCTGTGGCTCTGACTGTGTGTGAAAGAGCTGCTATCTCTCTGCTCAGAGCCTCCATCTTCTCCTTCATCACCTGACTCTTCTGCTCCTCTTCCTCCCTCAGTGCAGCCATCCTGGCCTCCTCTTCCTCTTCTAGAAACTGGTGCAGCTTCTTAAACTGCTGCTTAATCTGCATCTCTGTGTGTCGGGCCTGGACCTTCATGTGTTCTGCTGTCTGATCAAACTTCACTTTAACGTCTTCAAAAACCTTTAACTTCTTCTTTAAGGGCTTCAGAGTTTCCTGAAGTTTCTTCTTGTGTTGTCGTGCAGCTTCATCGATGGGTCTGAATCTGTGGTAGATGTGTTGTTCTGAGTCTCTGCAGACGAGACACGCCGGCTGCTGATGGTCCAGACAGAAGAGCTTGAGTTTCTCAGAGTGCCGACTGCAGAGATCCTCTGAAGCTCTGTGACCTCTCTCCTGTAAGAAGGTCTCACACAGGTTCTTTAACACCAAGTTAGGATTTGCAATATCCATTGAAGATCTTCTCTTACAAACTGGACACTCCCTGATTTCTTTCTCTGTCCAGCAGCTCTGCAGACAGTCTTTACAGAAGTTGTGGCTACAGGACAGGATGACAGGATCTTTAAAGATGTCAAGGCAGACAGGACAGCAGAGATCCTCCTCTAATCTGGAAGCCATTTTGTCTGTGAGTGATGCTGGGAACACAGCAGACAGTACAGTCAGTCACAGCTCCACTTCCTCCTTCACTTCACTGAAGTTTACTTTGAGTTCTGGTTCTGGTCGGACTCACCTTCAGTGTGTGGAGCGTCTGCAGTGTTGTAGTTTCCTCCTCCTCTCTCCTGTAGATGAACTCACTCAGAGGACGTTGTTAGTTCAGTCTGAAGGTGAATCTGATCGTCTGTTTGTGGGTCTGTACTAAAGACACACACACACACACAGACACACACACACACTGACAAACTGTTTCCTGGTTTGTCTCAGGTGAGTCAGGTGAGGGCGGAGCTTTGTCAGACCTCTGCTGAATGCTGATTGGTTCACATGTGACTCAGGGGAGTGTTTCAGTCCAAAGTACTGATTCATTGGTGGAAATGTAATCTGATACACTTGTTGTTGTTGGAGGGGCTGTAGTCCATCAGAACCAGCGCCAGCACTGCCTGAACTGTACTGTTCTCTATTATATTATTACTTATAGTAAAGATTCATCATTTTCTGAAACTTGTCAAGAGGAAATATTAACCTCAAAATACATTAACTCGATAATATCGTCACATTTATTTGGGCTCCAATATCTTCATGTTCTGTTTGTTTTGTGTCCAGCCTCGATCCAAAAACATCTTACAAACGTTTATTTAACATAACTGATTTTAAATTATTACAGTCTCTATAAAAGGATTCAGATTGAGCCACACTGAGATATTTAGATCACAATATTTGTTGTGTTGACAGACAGGAAGCAGTGAAACAGGTATTTCTGTTGACCAGTTACTTTATCAGAGTCTGTTTTGTTCATTTGACTCATTTCATAGATGTAATAAAACTTTGATTTTATTGTTTGTAAACTTTATTTCAAACTAGAATTTGAAATAAAGTTTTTGGATCTGAACAACGAAACATGCAGTTATTAATTGATGTGTATTTGTGCCCATCCTCACACACACACACACACACACACAGACACACACACACACACACACACACCTTGTGTTTCCATGGTAACACAATCAAAAGCTGTATATCATCAGAGATATGTGAAGAAAGACCTGATTTATGAGCATTTTTTGTTTTTTCCTGTAACAAACTGTTAAACACACACACACACACACATGCACGTCAATATTACCAACAGGGCCCTGCATCCCTCCACTATCTAAGAGGGGACCTCTGTTTCTGCTCATTTAAAAAAAAAATTATATAGACTCTGACTTGGATCCTTGTTGCATCTGTCAACCTCAAACATGTCAACAAGTTGTCTAACAGATAATCTGAGCTGTAAATGTAACCAGAGCTGATGTTTGCTGCCTCCTGCAGGCTGCACAACTCATCACATCCAGGCAGCTTTCAAACATGTCTGGAGCTCACTGTCACTTCATTTATGTTTGTGGTTTCATTACTTCTATTGTCTTTATTCATTGTTTGCTTATTTTACATATTCTCTCATATTTATATTTTGACCTTTTCTGAAGGGAGGAACAGCAGAGAGAGATTCAGTTCTTCAGTCAGCAACATTACATGAACCCAAACTGAGACGTCCACCTTAAATACAGAACGACTCGTCCTCTCACTGAACAGATGACTGACAGCAGAGTTCAACTGATGGAGACTGAAAACACACAGAATCAGAATCATTGTGACTTTATTAATTCAAAAGCAGAAAAAAACGTACATTTACAGTATTTTGGAAGTCTCTTGAAAAGCTCGACAATAGAAACACAAAGCAAACTGTCAAACAAACCAAAAACAACAACACAAAAATCAACATGTGTTTGTGAATAACGAGACAGCAGGAGGAGCAGCTGAGGCTTAACGGGTTGAATTCTGTTGACATGTTGACAACATTTTTAAAATAAAACATCTACAGAGCTCGTAGAACGGTGCAGAATAAAAATCTCTCGTTTCCTTAAAAAAATTATTATGAATGTGAAGAAATAATTTTAAAATGTTTGTCAGGTACAAATTAATTGTTCTGTTTATCTCTGTGGTCACTGATCAACAGTCTTGGTAGTTGCCAGCTAGTGGGAAAAAAGTTAGCTAGTGCACAAACTGGCAACCACCTGAGGGGCAGATGATGGGAACAACAGCGGTGTTGTGACGTGGATGTGATGGAAGGAGACATTTAGTGCCTGAATGTTTTCAATAACAGCTTTAAAGAAACAACATGGTGGATATTAGAGTTTTTCACCGTTCAGCTGCAACACAATATTGTTTGTCACCATCCAGCCGCCTCACTGTCTCCTCTTTCAGAACTTTCTCTGAGCCAAAACCAAGCCCTGTCCAATCCGGTGCAGCGCTGTGCATTCTGGGTGTTGTAGTTTTTCTACCTTTTGAGTAGAAGTGAACACCACAGCCCTTTTACTCTGTTTTCTCTGCTCATGTAGCATCAGTTTGAAAATATTTGTCTTTCTACTGCAGAGAGAGACAGTTTTATTTAAGGACGTCTTTCCAGAGATGAAACACTTCTTTAACTGCTCTGTTCCACTGTCACACACACCTTCAGGGGTGATATCTTCAGTGGGAGATTATCCACAGTGCTAATGACTGGAAACATCCTCTCAGTGAAAGTGTGTGTGAAGGTGTGTAGGTGTGTGTTAGTATCAGGATCAGAGAACGACAGCTTTCCTCTGTTCCAGTCCAGATTCACTCTGATCCTCTGGAGCTTCTTCTTCACTACGAGATCAGATTCTGGATCTGATGCTGACCACACTGAGTATTTACCTTTGTATAACACTATTCTCCAGAATCCAGACAGTATGCTTCCCTTCCTCTGGACAGACTCTGCTAACACACCAAGTGACCAGACTGTACTGTCTCCAACCTCGACGTCCCAGCTGTGAGTCCCTGAGTTAAAACCCTCAGAGCCCAGGACAAACCAGTAATAATCAAACCTCTCTGGATTATCAGGAAGCTGCTGTCTCTCTCCTGCTGTCACACTGCTCAGATCTTCAGACAGGATGAGTTCTGGATGAGCAGTGTTTGGGTCCAGAACCACAGGAGTGTAGGAGACCATGTCCTTGATCTTGTTCCAGATGTTGAAGCTCAGGTTGCCCAGGTGTTTGGCCTGGTCTATCAGAGCTCCTGAGGGCAGCTGTGGATCCTCCAGCAGGGGGCGCTGCTGGACTCTCTTCACTGCAGCCTTGTAGTTGTGCAGGAATGAGACGTCTTCAGCTCTCAGCTCCTCCTCTGTGGCTCTGACTGTGTGTGAAAGAGCTGCTATCTCTCTGCTCAGAGCCTCCATCTTCTCCTTCATCATCTGACTCTTCTGCTCCTCTTCCTCCCTCAGTGCAGCCATCCTGGCCTCCTCTTCCTCTTCTAGAAACTGGTGCAGCTTCTTAAACTGCTCCTTAATCTGCCTCTCTGTGTGTCGGGCCTGGACCTTCATGCGTTCTGCTGTCTGATCAAACTTCACTTTAACTTCTTCAAAAACCTTTAACTTCTCCTTTAAAGGCTCCAGAGTTTCCTGAAGTTTCTTCTTGTGTTGTCGTGCAGCTTCATCGATGGGTCTGAATCTGTGGTTGGTGTGGTTTACTGAGTCTCTGCAGACGACACACACCGGCTGCTGATGGTCCAGACAGAAGAGTTTGAGTTTCTCAGAGTGCCGACTGCAGAGATCCTCTGAAGCTCTCTGACCTCTCTCCTGTAAGAAGGTCTCACACAGGTTCTTTAACGCCAAGTTAGGAGGGAGAATATTCTTTGAAGATCTTCTCTTACAAACTGGACACTCCCTGATTTCTTTCTCTGCCCAGCAGCTCTGCAGACAGTCTTTACAGAAGTTGTGGCTACATGACAGGATGACAGGATCTTTAAAGATGTCAAGGCAGACAGGACAGCAGAGATCCTCCTGTAATCTGGAAGCCATTTTGTCTCTGAGTGATGCTGGGAACACAGCAAACAGTACAGTCAGTCACAGCTCCACTTCCTCCTTCACTTCACTGAAGTTTACTTTGAGTTCTGGTTCTGGTCGGACTCACCTTCAGTGTGTGGAGCGTCTGCAGTGTTGTAGTTTCCTCCTCCTCTCTCCTGTAGATGAACTCACTCAGAAGACGTTGTTAGTTCAGTCTGAAGGTGAATCTGATCGTCTGTTTGTAGTTCTTTACTAAAGACACACACACACACACACACACACACACACACACACACACCGACAACTTTTTCCTGGTTTGTCTCAGGTGAGTCAGGTGAGGGCGGAGCTTTGTCAGACCTCTGCTGAATGCTGATTGGTTCACATGTGACTCAGGGGAGTGTTTCAGTCAATATCTGTTGTGTTGACAGACAGGAAGCAGTGAAACAGGTATTTCTGTTGACCCATTACTTTAACACGGAGTCTGTTTTGTTCACTTATTATTCATTTGACTCATTTCATAGATGTAATAAAACTTTGATTTTATTGTCTGCAGGGCCTGAAGTTAACTTTTTTGGTCACCAGCCACTGTGGCAGGTGGATTTTGAAATCCACCTGCCACAGTGTTTTTTTACCAGCTAAAATCTTTTGTGCCTAAAATAAAGGTGAACGACTCAGAAAATGCATAAGAATGGTTCTTGAACTTGTACAGAATACACATTAAAGTGCTGTCGAGTTATTAACCAACTTAATCTCATTAATGACTAGATCTACATAATGACTTACAACTGTATCTGACCTGGTGTGATAGGCAATCCTGACAGTGCATTTCTTCTGTTGTGACGTCGTAGACCAGCCAGTCGTGAACCTTGCCATCCCCGCTTACTTTCCACTTCGTATTAAAACTTCTTTTTTATTTATTTTTTTAATCGTCCTTCTTGTCCTCCTTTTGTTGGTCTGTTACAGCCGGCCTCTTCACGCCAGCAATATGCTGCCACATTTTGGTTTTAAAATCCAAGAAAATGGTGAGCCGGGGCTCTGCTTAACAACACACAACAACACACATAAGCCCTTTTTACATATAAAGGCGGCACATTTGCTCCAAGGTAAGGGTGGCAATCTGCCGCCTTGTCTTTCTAAAAGGGAGGCGTAATATTCCTCCTTTTCCAAAAGCCGCCACTGGGGGAGGCGTAAACACGTGACGTGACGTGAAGCACGAAGTTGGGCAGTGAACAGTGACACCCTTCAAAATAAGAGCTTGACATCGCACCCCATTGGATTTTAGAACTGGGTTCTTAGCGGGGGGCTTTTAATTTGAAAGTAGCTACCGTTCGTAGCTTGCCACTACACAACAAGCTGGCAGCAGCTACTAGCTGTTTGGTTGTGTCCGCTAGCTGTCAGCTACAGAGACCGAGGAGCGTCTCCCAGATCTCAGCGGCTTTCCAGTTGCTCATCTTGACAGCCGCGGATGAAGTGATGGACTGACTGCTGTGATCAGCTGTTTCCTGCTTTTAAAACTCTCCGGCTGTGGGTCGCACAACAGTGCAGGTCTTCGACACCTCCGCCCATCTCACGCAATTGCCAGCACATTGACGTCTCGGATTTAGATAGCAATGGAGGTGGAAATAAGTGTAGCTACCCTCCGAGGCGTCAAATTGGCGGACCAAAACAGACCACCAATTTGCCGCCTTCTGTCTAAATCCGCGGACGTAGTCGCAAAAAGGACGGCCAACTGGCGCTTATTGCCCAGTATAAAAACGGCTATAGGCTACCTGATTGGTCAACAACACAACACTTGCTCAGTGTTGTTTCACCCGCCAATCACAAAAGTTACCCGCATTTGGCGTGTGGGCGGGTGCCAATTTCATGCCCTGATTGTCTGTAAACTTTATAATCTGGAACAAAATTTGAAATAAAGTTTTTGGATCTGAACAACAAAACATGCAGTTATTGATTGATGTGTATTTGCGTCCATCCTCACACACACACACACACACACACATACACAAACACACACACAGACACACACACACACACACACACACCTTGTGTTGCCATGGTAACACAAGCAAAAGCTGTATATCATCAGAGATATGTAAAGAAAGAGCTGATTTATGAGCATTTTTTTGTTTTTTCCTGTAACAAACAGTCAAACACACACATACACGTCAATATTACCAACAGGGTACTATGTTCCTCCACTATCTAAGAGGGGACCTCTGTTTCTGGTCATTTTGAAAAAACTAAAATAGAAAAGTTTCTTTTAACATCTTTTACCAAAATATTACTTCAAATGTGTTCTTTTAATCCTTTTAAAGTAATTGCCAACAGGGGACTTGCACCCTTCAGCGACATCTACCTATCAAAGAGGGGACTCACAGACACACACACACACACACACATGCTGATGCTGAAGTTAACAGCCTCTCCACCGGAGGGCAGTGTGAGCTCATTGGACCTCAGATCCACTAATAACCTCGACTATGAAGTGACAGTTATCAGACTTTGTTCCAACCAAACTAAATAAACCAGAAACAATTCATAAAGTTAAAAAAAAAAGATATATTTGTTTTATATTTATTTTATATTTAAATAATTACATTCTGGTCTTGAGTACTTCAGATCCTCAGTTTACAATCTGTAGAAGAGAAAGAAACAAAAAAGTACAGGTGAGAGTACATTTACTCGAGTACTGTACTGTATGTCGGCGCTACATGTGAGGTACTTGTACTTGGGTGTTTCCATTTTATGTAACTTCATACTTGTCTGAGGCAAATACTTCTTACTCCATTACATTTGTCCGACAGCTTTAGTTACAAGTTACTTTTCAGATTACAATTTATCAACGTACAGCTGAAATGACTAGTTGATAAATCATTCAGAAAATGAATTATGAAGAATTACTTTTAATTATTTTAGTATACATATCTTTTAAATTACAAAATATTTTACTCTTTACTTCTATTATTGCTACTGATGTTTTTAATGCAAGACTTTTACTTGTAACAGAGTGTATTCACAGTAGTGTTAGTAGTTACATCGCAGTATTTTTGTGGTATAAGTACTTTGTATCAGTTAAAGCACCTCAGTAAGGATATCTGATAGTCAGTACTTAAGTTGTCTAACTAAATTATTTTTATCACTTTTTAATCCCAGAAAGTTTGTCAGAATATTATTTTCAGATGCATCAGTTTCGCTCAGTACTTGCTTGAACAGAAAACTAAAATAAAGTGAAGTCAAGTTAAAACAACTGATCAGGATACAAACCTGCTCTCAGGTGTTCTCAGGTCTGAGATCTGGCTCAGGTAGCCGGAGCACCTGAGCTCCAATCCTCTGTTTCGCTGACGCTGGACTTAACCCCGTTAGCAGATAATCCTCCTCGGGGCCACATTAACAGCTTTAACCTGGAGCTGCTGCAATATGCTCCCAGCTGAGCGGCTGGCACCAACACCGCAAACAAGACACACGTTCAAAACTGCTGCCACGTTAAAAAAACATCCACTTATCAGAAAATGTGTCAAAACTAAAGAGAGACACATTATTCTCTTTACTGCAGGTGAAGATGTGAGAGAATCAGAGAATGAGCCAATCAGGATGAGGTTTACTGCTCCCTCTCATTAAAGTGCTTTAGATTGACTCGTGCAAAACAAATAAAGTTGCAGCTGTTGAGCCTCGTCAGTCTTCAGTCACACCATCAGGACTGAAGCTTTAATCCAATTTCTACATTAAAACAACACTCGGCTCTTCAGATCCCTCGAACCCAAACGACTGCTGCTCCTCCCTCAGCAGGACCCGGCAGCATCACAGCGAGGCCGTCGCTCTGCTTCAACAGGCCTCACACAAAATGTACCATCACAAACCACACATGGGAAAACAGATGAGATAAAGAGGATCTAAAGTACAGAAGAAGTGCAGAAGTTAAACTCCAGGAGTTAACAGCTCAGCTTCAGAACCAGAAGGAGAATCAGACTCCAGCGCTGACTGGACCTCACCACCATCATCTAAACACCACATGAGGGAATATGTTTTGGAAGAGCGGTGTTCATCCCTCTGGACTGGACTTCAGAGACTCGTAGACTCAATACAAGGACGATACATTAAAATCTGGACCCAGTGTCGGAGGCAGAGCCCCGTTAATGAAAGCTGCTCAGTGAAGCATGAAGCCAAAAAAGATCAACTCTCCAACTCTATAATGACCCAGATCTTCTGTGTTGTGTGCACGTTAGAGACTTCCACCGACTGAGCCCGCTAATTTACAGTTTAGCGCCCGGCTAACTTAAATAGAGTTTGAATAATTTAATGGTGTGTCCCTTCTAGACTTTCCAAATGTTTTTGGACTGGATGGATCAAATCCTGACAGTGAGACGAGTCATGTCTCGGGGGTTGTGACGCTCCATGTATCACTTCGTTCTCAATGTAAGCTTATGGGAAAAAGTCTTTCTGCTTCACTTGACGATGTAATTGCACAGTTTGGCCACTACGAGCGTCGGTTGGAAGCCCGGCGCTCTTCCTGGGCCCTCGAGGACTGAAGCTGTTCTGATGAAATTATTACTGTTCGTCTGGAGCGATAGACGAGGACGTCTTCAGTGTTTCTGTTGATCCTCTGGTTTTCTCTCTTCTAAGATAACCCATCAGTACTTTTGTGACCCGTAGTTCTGTTATCCTGTGGTTCCCTTCATGTTTCAGGGTTTGAGAGTCTAATCTGAGCCCCCGTCCCACCCTCCTCTGCCTCGCTCTGCCCTTCATATCCTCAGTAATCCTGTTAGCAGAGCTCCTCCATAATCCTCCCACAGTGTTCAGATCCCTGCAGGTCTTCACAGCTTCTTCAGCGCAGCTCTGTGGGATGCTGCTGGACCCTGACTGAACAACTCAGGTAGGACAAGAGACCACCAGCACTCAGACCACACCCACACCTGCCCCCACGCTACAGCCCAAAGTCCAGCTTCATGTGCTGCTGTTAGCTGTGGAAATGCTGCAGAGTTCAGAGGACTAGTTTCAGTTTTTTGGCTGTTTTACACAGTTTTGTTTGGTTTTCGTGAAATGTGATTGTTGGCTGTGTTTTGGGGATTTAATTTCAGTTTTTAGGAACGGAGATTAAAGTACAAATAATAACTGGAGATGTAATTTGCCATGTTTTTAGTTAAATTTGATTAATTAATGAGTTTGAACAGACGGACTAACCAGAGGACGTGGCAGAGCAGGAGAGGTTGGATACAAATGAAAACAAACATAAATAATATTTCAGTCTTAAAAATGACCCGATGACGCAGCAGGGTTTTTTAAGCGTTCCCATGAAGTTAAAATAAACGACCTGTAAGAAGTTCTGACTCAGCCGCAGTGTTTACAGCCCAGAGTCAATAAAACGCTTCATTTCAAATGTTTGTGATGTTTTTCTGATGATCTACAGACGATCTGCAGCATTAATATCATCTGATAATCCACCAAACCTCCAGTTTTGGGTTTAATAGAAGCGTTTATTTAATTCTGAGCTACAGGAAACCCAAATCATTTGGACCAATCACAATCTCAGTCAGTTTTTTTCTCATCTGAATCAAAGCTGCTGTGTGTTGTACAGATTTTAAAGCCCTTTGAGGCAAATATATGATTTGTGATTCTTGGCTGTGTAAATAAAACCATATCTGAACTATACGTGTGATGAGAGACCGCGGTCCAAGTCACAGGTGACCAAAGTGCTGCAAACTCAACCCGACCACCAGAATAAAATGTTCACAATGTACGTTTCTGCAAAATATGTTGAAACTTTATATTTTGTTAAGTTGCAGTCTTTCGTTTCTTTAGGTTTAGTTTCTGTACGCAGTGACGACGTTGTGCTTGTGGTCTGGTTCAATTTAGGCACAAACACGCTCAGTTAGGGTTAAAAGAAGATCATGTTTTGTCTTCAGTCGCCTGTTTTGGACGCCACAAACACGACGTCTCGCTAAAATGATCCTGTGCTTTCACACCTCTAAACAAACTGCGGCCTGGCAGCCATCTTGCCTCGCTGTAACTGCACCACCATCCCGTGATGAAGGTCAGGTCATAAACATGTAATGTGAATGTGATATGATACGTATTGTACAAACGTCAGTCTTGTGCCAATGACATGTACAAATTTTAACGTATCAATCAATAATAACTGCCGCATTTAATTCTGGCAAACTTGACATCATTCTGAGCTAAAATCTGAAACCATATACGGACCAGTACCGGCTCATATTTGGTCTCCAGCACTGGAACAGAACTGAGTTTGTCGACACTCAGCACAACCAAACTGGACCCATTTAATTGATCAATATACTGAAAGTCTCAGCCGCTGTGGAACGATCGGGTTAACTGCCGGCTGGCTAACTGGTTACCTGGATAACTGGCCTCCTGGCTAATTCACTAACCAGCTAGCTGGCCAAATGCTAACTAGCTAGCTAACAGGTTAGCTTATTGTCCAGCTAGGTAAAGGTGCAGTATGTAAGAGTTCATACTGTCCATAAACAGGGGCAGCGTATCACCAGAGTAACCAGTCATCGCCGCTAACTGTTCCAGAACTGTAGCTACTGTTCACTAGTTAGCTCAGTTAGCAGCGCAGCTAGCCGGACTATGGGGGGAGTGTTGTTGTTTGCGATGCTTACACAGCAGCTTTGGATTGAGGTTTTTAGGCACAGAGCTAGCTGGTTAGCATGCTAATTCAGTAGCTATCTCTGCAGCATGATACAAAGACGGTTTTGACGCTCACGTCTTCACATTCTGTTGATCATTTTTGGTTCATTTTTTAACATTTTAAACTAAAATTCTTACATATTGCAGCGTTACCTGTGACTGATCAGCCTGCTGATTGGCTGGTTAACCCATTTGAATTTTGTGACTACCCATCTCGTTAGTTAGCTCATTTGTCTACCTGGCTGTTTACCTTTCGACGACAGACTTGTCTAATTACCTGAGTTCATCATTAACACCAAACTGGTTTCCTGAATGACGGGTTACAAACAGGCTGATCATTAACTAACCGACTGGTTATCCGGCTGATGAGTATCGACTGACAGCTAACTAGAAAGTGCAAGTGACAAACTTGAACCAGTATTAAAGGATGAACGGTTCTGCAGTGGCGGAGCTGCCAGACCTCCTGAGGTGGATTAGGGTCATGATCAGTCAGTGTAATTGAGGCTGACACTCAGCCAGACGTGAGCTAAACACCATTAAGAGAAGCGGGTCAGTTGTAAATGCTACAGAAACAAGCTGATTAGCTTTGTTTTCTATTTGTTTATGAGTCCAAGAACTTATCAGTTTTATGTTGATATTAAATCTCTTCAACTCGACTGTTCAAACACACAGGATTTTATTTTAAAGACACAACAGACGTGCGTCCTCACCTGAGACGTTGTCCACAATGTTTGTAGATTTATTTTCATTTGATGGAATCGTGAAATATTTGATTCAGCATCAACAAAAGTGTCGAACACAAGGCTGTGCTGGAGCTGTCAGGCTTATCGTGAGGTCTTCAACAGCAGATGAGTTTCCTTGTGAAAGTCATCAGTGGCCCTTGTGGCGTCTTTGTTTTGCCATAAAAACAGTTTCTACTAGTGGAAGTTAAAGACTGTCGGACAGTTCAGAGACGCTCTGTTTGTGTGTCTGTTCTTGCAGGATGTTGAGCTGGGTGGTTAAAGTCGTTCCCCAGCCGCCTGAGCCCCCGACCAAAAAAGTCGATGAGCAGAAGGAGGAGAAACCGGCCGCTGCCCCGCCCCCTGCCCCTGCAGTAGCCCCGCCCCCTGCCCAGGTAAACCACGCCTCTTTTTGTTCACGTGTTTGGATTCAACATGAAACATCCAGATCAGATATTTTGTTATTTTCAGTTGTACAGCTGATGTTAAAACTCTGCTGAAGATAAATGTTTTCACGTTAAACATTTTAGATATTCTGACATTTTCTTCACTACACATGTTACTGTAACATGTTACAGTAACATGTTATAGAAACATGTTATAGTAACATGTTACAGTAACATGTTACAGTAACATGTTACAGTGACTTTACTGAGTTTAGAAATAAAGGTTTTTAAATATTCATATATGAAACATGTGTTTTATCTTAATAAATGAATCCTGTATTATTCTTAGTGGATGTAAGACGACATTATTTTGTCTTTTCAACAGGAGAAGAAAGTGAAATTTCAAGATGAGTGCACAGCTGAAGGTGAGATCGCTCGCTCGGTGAACACACGTGGTTCTGTTCTGGTTCTGTTCTTCACACTAACACACATATCAACTGTTTTAATGACAGCACCGAAAGCTGACAAACCCAAGCAGGAAGCCCAGGCAGCAGAGGAGAACGGGTGAGTTTTACTGACTCAAGATGTGACGAGAACCAAAGTGATGAAGGGAAATAAAACAGGATGTTGATGAACAGAGGGTTAGAGGCTTAAATACAAACCTCAGTGCAGCGATATTATTATATCATCATTATATTGTGTGTGTGCTGCACTGTTTAACATGCGTGTCGCCAGAAGTGACTGGAAAATGACTCAGCACAAGTCGTCTTCGAGTCCTCGAGTCCACGAGTCCTCGAGTCCTCGAGTCCACGAGTCCACGAGTGCTGCTGAGATATTCTGACACTCATGGACAAAGACTCAACTTTTCACTCAAACTGTTAAACTCATTTTATCATCAGTGATAATAATAATGTTGCTAGTGGTGTTGTGGCCCGTGGGCTCAGACGTTTGGACCTCACGTGTCTCCGTACAAAGAAACATTAAAGAGATGGAGCTCAGAAGTTCACAGTTAAACTCTTGTGTGTGTTCAGCCCGGCTGCTGGCTCTCAGCCCGGTATGTTGATGTGGATCAGCGGCGCTCTGCCTCAACCTGCAGTCTCACCGAAGCTGAGTCGATCCAACTCGACCACCAAGGTGAGATCAGACCCGCTGACCCGGGTCAGGTTCTACAGCTGAGACTCAGTCAGGTCTCCTGTATGATGATAGTTACCATGTTTCTGCTTCTTTTATCACCGCCGACCACCAGGAGGAGAGTCCAGCACCCAGGTAACTACTGTGTGTGTGTGTGTGTGTGTGAGAGAGAGACTCGTGACTGGACTCGGACTTGTTCTGATAGAACTGAGACTTGGTTCACTAAGCTTTGAGACTTGACTCGGACCTGAACGGCTGGACAGTGATGATCGTGTCTCGTTGCAGACAACAAGTCAGATCTCAAGTGTATGACTGAACCCAGACTCGTCTTGCTCCGGTGTCAGTACTCTGAGACCAGCCTGTTCTGACTGGTTCTGATTGGTTCTGATATCTGTGTGATGGTCCACTGACAGAAAACAACTTGATAACGATTCAAATATTCTGTGTGTTGATCGATGTTCTCCTCCTGTGGACGACAGTAAACCTGAAGACGAGTGAGTAAAGACAGGGGACCACTTCCTGCCAAATACTGAGCTGCTTTAAACACATGTCAACAGGCAAAGTGCTAAATAGTGAGCTGCTTTAAACACATTACATTTACAGACGCTTTTGTCCAAAGCGACTTGCAGTAATTCAAACATTCACACACTGATGTCAGTAGCTGCCGTGCAACGTGCCGACCAGCACATCAGGAGCAGTTTGGGGTTCAGTATCTTGCCTGAGGACACTTCAACATGCAGACCAGGGGAATTGAACCAGTGACCTTCTGATAACAAGACATTGGCTCTACCTCTGAGCCACAGCTGCCACATCAACAGGCAAAATGCTAAATAGTGAGCTGCTTTATACACACATCAGCATAAAGCTTGCCAAATAGAGAGCTGCGGGGTATGTATTATTGTAGCTAACTGTTAGCATCTCTGGTTCCCTCCACAAAATCCTGTGAGATTTATTTAGATTATGACAGAAAATAATGTGAAGTTTCTGATCCTTCCAGGTTCTGTTCATCCAGATAATCTCCACAGATGAACTCGTGAGCAGATGAGTCTCCGTGTTCGCTGTGAGGACGTTTAATGTCCCCGACAACCTCTGTAGTCTAGTATAATTAAACTGTGGGACATTTAATGATGGATTTTATGTTCAGCCTGTAACACACCTTATTTCACACAGTAAAAACTCTCACAGACTTTGAGACGAGGGAACCGGAAGTGCTAACATGCTAACATGCTAACATGCTGAATGATTCCTGGGTTTTAGGACTCTTTCCTGCTTTAAAACCACATCAGCCTGATTATGACTAAATAGTGAGCTTCCTGGAGTCAGGCCTGATAGATTCAACTTTAACTGAGGAGATGATCATTTTTCTTTTCAGTCCTAATGTGACTCATAACGTGACCCTGCAGACCAGAATTATAGACATTCAATAAAAACCTTCCTGCCTTCATAAATCATCACTTTCAGATTCAGCTGCTTCAGTTGGTCACATGATCCTCATCGTATTTGTTCTCAGAGGTTCGACCTGATCTCCGGTCTGAGCAGCTGATGTGTCCTCCAGCATTCAGACATCACTCACTGCTGTTCTTCTGTTTTTCTACCAGCAAAGGGATGATCGCCTGGATCGCTCAGGGTTTGGAGAAAGTTGTTCCGAAGCCTGAACTGAAGAGCAAAGAGCCATCAGGAGCCGATCAGCCTGCTGAGGTACACGAGCAGCCGCTGCA
Organism: Pagrus major; assembly: GCF_040436345.1. NCBI lineage: Eukaryota > Metazoa > Chordata > Actinopteri > Spariformes > Sparidae > Pagrus > Pagrus major. The sequence continues at coordinate 38,900,216 of NC_133218.1, forward strand.
GGACGACGTCCAGACGCTGCAGGACGACCTCCAGCCGGACGTCGTCCTGCAGCGTCTGGACAGATATAAAGATCCAGACCGGCCCGGCTTTCTATTTGAATGAATTCACACTTCTACATAAACCTCATGTGTTTATAAATCAGATATAATTAATAAAAGTAAAACATATCTAGTTGATTAGTTATAACATGTACATGTAATAAATTAATAATATAAAATATTTTTGGAGTGTGTTGTAGGACTGTACTGTGTGGACATCAAAGTGTTCGATGTTCCCATCAACCTACAGCTAGCAGCCAGTTAGCTTAGCATTAAGCCAGGAAATAGCTAAATATCACGAATATAAACCAAATAACAAAATCTCACTAATTTATACATGAACACCTGAACAAGAACTGAGGCTTAAAAAAAACAAAATGTCATTTTTCAGGAGTCTGGATCAGAACCAGTTACTTCCTGAAGTCTCTCGAATGGTCACCGAGCAAACAGAAATACGTGTTTTTACCAAAATGTCAAACTTTCAGTGACATATTGTTATTTATTTGGGCCTTTTCTTGACTTCGGCATGTGTTTTAGCCTCGTTTCTGAGGTGCTACAGCCCCCTCAGCACCACTAGTTCCTGCATCCATGCACGTGACCTCATGTGTTTGTTTCTCCTCAGGTGCAGCCTACGCCAGCGACAGCAGCAGCAGCAGCAGCTCCACCAGCTCCACCAGCTCCACCAGCTGCACCAGCTGCACCAGGTGAGGATCTGAGATGTGAATATTAGTCTCACACAAAGATCCAGAGACTCAGGTCAGACGTTAAATAAAAGCCTGGTCTGTTTCCGCTGCAGAGCCTCAGGTGAGCGCTGTGAAGGTGGAACCAGAGCGAGAGGACAAGACGGACAACAAACCTCTTCAGCCCAGGTGTGATAAATCATTCATGTCAGTGCGATGGAAGAAAACCTGCCTGCAGGTGGATGTCTGAAGCGATGTGTGTTTGTGTGTCCGTCAGTGTGATCGACTGGATCAAACAGGGAATAGAGAAGGTGGTTCCTCAGCCGGAGATCCACTCAAAGACAGACGCTCCTGCTTCATCTAAAGGTACCTTCAGCTCCGTGTGGGCCTCAGATCATCACGCTGATGTTCTGGTGTGACAGAACAAACATTTCTAACTGTCTCCTGCTTCTTTAAACAGCAGCGGCTCCAGCACCAGAACCTCCTCCGGCCCCAAAACCAGCCGCTGACACTGAGTAAGACCAGTTATTATACTTCCAGAGGGGAGATGTTGAGATGTAGTCTGAGAGATGAGAGGGACGGCTGAGCAAAGATAATGATAATGAAGTTATTTAAAGGAGACTTTAAAAAAAAACTCTTTCAACGATGTTATTAATGAACGTTTAGATTTATATGTTTCCTCCAAGAGTTAATAAAACATGATGTCAGTAATAAATTCTACTATCCAGCAACATTCAGCAAGTAGCAGCTGAAACAGCTGATGTAAAGGAAACTGAACTATTTTAATCATTTTAATGTTGAAGGTGTCACTTTGGGCTCAGAGTTAATGTTTTTAACAAACAGAAATTAATCATCAGTGTCAGTTATAAATGAGCTCAACAGTAAAACCCTGCTTTTACATTCATCTAAAGACATTTCCCTCAGTATATCTCCATACTTTTACAAACATTTTAAATTCAGGACTTTTATGAAAGTAAAGTATCTGATTACCTCCTGACTGAGCCACTGAGCTGAAGCCTCGCAGTAGAGGGAGCTAACAAACAGAGACACGCTCAGGAGACAAACTGTCCTCATCCTGAGTAAAGTGACTTCAGTTAGACACTTTTGTCTTGTGTTGTATTCGCAGGTCGTCAAAGGAAGCAGAGCCGCAGCCCAAGTAGGTGGAAACACGTCCATCACACAGTACAGTAGCACCCAGCAGCCAGCGTAACGTCTGATACACTGACTGTTGGTTAGTGTGACACTGCGCTCAGATGTGTGAGTGTTTCAGAGCATGAGTTGTGTTTGGTTTAACACCTGCTGTGTGTGTTGACAGTGTGGTCGGCTGGATCTTCAATGAGATTGGCCGCATGTTGCCTCAGCCTGTGCAGAAGCAGGTGAGCTGCTGTGATACTTCATCTCTCATATATTATAATATAAACACAGGTCATCACTGAACGTGTCGGTACCATATTTGTCCTCCTCCTGCAGGACGCCGCCGGTGACGAGGTGCAGAGCAGTAAGTACGACCGTCCACAGCTCCACTGACACATGAACATCACTGATCACCAGCACTGATCTTCAGCACTGATCATTAGCACTGATCTTCAGCACTGATCACCAGCACTGATCTTCAGCACTGATCATCAGCACTGATCACCAGCACTGATCATTAGCACTGATCTTCAGCACTGATCACCAGCACTGATCACCAGCACTGATCACCAGCACTGATCACCAGCACTGATCTTCAGCACTGATCACCAGCACTGATCTTCAGCACTGATCACCAGCACTGATCTTCAGCACTGATCTTCAGCACTGATCTTCAGCACTGATCTTCAGCATTGATCACCAGCACTGATCTTCAGCACTGATCTTCAGCACTGATCACCAGCACTGATCTTCAGCACTGATCTTCAGCACTGATCTTCAGCACTGATCACCAGCACTGATCTTCAGCACTGATCACCAGCACTGATCACCAGCACTGATCACCAGCACTGATCTTCAGCACTGATCATGAGCACTGATCTTCAGCACTGATCATCAGCACTGATCTTCAGCACTGATCATCAGCACTGATCTTCAGCACTGATCACCAGCACTGATCATCAGCACTGATCACCAGCACTGATCTTCAGCACTGATCACCAGCACTGATCTTCAGCACTGATCACCAGCACTGATCTTCAGCACTGATCTTCAGCACTGATCACCAGCACTGATCTTCAGCACTGATCTTCAGCACTGATCACCAGCACTGATCATCAGCACTGATCACCAGCACTGATCTTCAGCACTGATCACCAGCACTGATCACCAGCACTGATCTTCAGCACTGATCTTCAGCACTGATCATCAGCACTGATCTTCAGCACTGATCATCAGCACTGATCTTCAGCACTGATCACCAGCACTGATCACCAGCACTGATCTTCAGCACTGATCATCAGCACTGATCTTCAGCACTGATCACCAGCACTGATCATCAGCACTGATCACCAGCACTGATCTTCAGCACTGATCTTCAGCACTGATCTTCAGCACTGATCATCAGCACTGATCTCGGGGCATCAGAGGGACTCGTTTCATGTAGTCGTTGGCAGCTGGCTTCTGTTAATATACAGATAATATACACGATATAAACAGATGCTACAGATGTGACGTTGGTTCACTTCACTGTGAAGAAACAGCTGAACAATGACAGGCAGGCAGGTCATGATGCACAGAGCGAGGTTCAAACACTGATGGTTATTTATTTAACTAAGTCTCTACAGAAGGTTTCTGACCTCCAGTGGTTTAAACTTGTTGAGTCACTCTCTAACTGCATCTGTAGAAACATTGCATTGATAAACTGATTGATTGGTTGATGGGTTCTCCGAGCTGTGTACTGACTGGCAGGTACTGGTGTCGGTGGTGAGGCGGACTCTAACCGGGCTGCTCTTCTCCTTCTGTTTCAGGGGGGAAAGGCGGCAAGAGCCCCTTAAAATAAAAGGAGAAGGACGAGCTGGCGAGAGTCGCTCACACTGACACTGACAGCAGACTCTGACTAACTGAAGGACAGACAGGCAGACAGACAGACAGGCAGAGAGACAGACAGACAGGCAGACAGACAGGCAGACAGACAGACAGACAGACAGACAGAGAGAAGTCTCCAGCTGCGTCAGTTGTTCAGCAGAACGCTGCAACTCTGTTTCGCTGTGAAGCTCCAGAAATGTTCTGTGGACTACGAGACTTCACCAGGTTACTGTTTGGGTGGACCTACCCTGTAATGACCCACACCACAGCACCAGGCTGCTCCTCTCTTGTTAGTTTAGTCGCAGATCTGAACTCAACTTTTGCTTTTTTAAGGCTTCTGTGCTGAAAACATAAAGGCAGCTGACTCTGCAACTCTTAAAGCATTTTGCTGCATGTTCATGAAAATAAAGAAGAAAAATGACTCTGCTTTGTCGAGTGTTTTTGTTTTGTTGGTTGGTAAACCTGAAAGTGCACAGAGAAGACATCAATCAATCAATCAATCAATCAATGAGTCGATCAAATAATCATTAAATGTCCAAAACAGACAAAATGTAGATTCAAAACAGATTAATTCATTAATTCTTTGATAAAAAATGAGCCAGAACAATATCACACACACAGACACACAAAATACCCTCAGCCGTGCTCTTCCTGCCATGTGGTGTTCAGTTAGCATCGTGCAGCAGAACACGGACCTGGTGCTGGAGGACGTGGAACCGGACAAGAACAAGGAGGTCAAGCAGGAGGTGAAGGAGGAGTCAGCAGAGAAGCTGCAGCCGTCGAAGGAGGAGGTGAGTCTTCTTCACTGTCAGGACGTCTGAGGGAGCTTCAGAGGCTCATTGTGTCACGATTAAATCAGAACATGTTCTGTTGTGTTGATGCAGCAACAGGTGAGAGGAAATACAACCTGTCATTCAGAACCAAACCTGACATATTTAGATTTAGATTGGACCTGAAACTGAAAGAAGTTTTACTGAAAAATAAAACAGACATTAAACATTATATTTATATATAATTTATTATATATAATAAATTAGCTGACAAACAGCTGACATCAGGTCACAGTAGATTGTCATAGCCGGTGTTACCAAACCTCTGTGAAAGCTGAGATTAGCTAACATTAGCTGTTATAGCTAATGTTAGCTAACATTAGCTGTTATAGCTGACATTAGATAATGTTAGCTGTTGTTAGCTAATGTTAGCTATTATAGCTAGAATGAAGACTTGTGGTTTGGGAGTTTCAGGTGGACTCCACCTCTTCAACACTCGTAATACCTACATAGCTTGCTAACATGATAATTATAGCATGTTTATATCCAGTTGTTGTTCACAATGCTAACCAGAGTACATCGAGGGTACTATGGCGGCACCATGGTGGTAAGGGAGTACAATGGCACTTTTACCATGTTAGCTACATGGCACAGCACAGAGAGAGCCAATAGCATCAGTATGGTTATATTTTAAAAAGGTACCATAGTATATATATATATATATATATATATATATATATATATATATATATATATATACATAGTATAATATTACGTGACACAGACTCTTCAATGTGAACATAATTCGATTGAGATCCCTCTCTGTGATTGGTTGCAGACAGAAGATGCGGGAACCCAGATGGACCAATCACTGATGGACAGCATCAAGAAGGAGGCTGGAGAAGCAGTGTTAGCTCACATGGAGGAAAGGTTAGCGACTAATTAACTCTGTTGTCCTCGTCAGTGTTTTTCTGTTTGTTCTTTTCGTCCTACAGGTGTACCAATGTCTCGTTTCCACATACAGTAGCTCTGATCGTAGCCGAGTCAACCTGACGTCCATTCATCTCTACAGGAACCTCCCTGATCTCTGATGTGTTTCCAAAAACTGAACTGTTGTGGTGGATTTCAGACAGATCGTACGCTGTGTACCACAGAAAGTTGAGCAAACTACATAACTGATGGATGTAATACAGCCCTACTTCTATATTTTTTCTAAGTAAAAAACACATATTTGCAGCATGCAAGCTGTGTGACATGTAGAGTGCATGCATGACGTCAGCGGTTCGTACGTTGTTTCACAAAACAGGCTGCACAGCTGGAGGCCACAATTACTGGTCCTGTTTTTGTCCCTAATGCTCGACGTGCATTTAACAAAGATAATCAGCTTCTGTCCGTAAATAAATGTATTTCCCAACGGAGAACACGAAGAGCGTCTGCCCGTAGTTACAACCCAAAACTAAACTGTGTGGAAACGAGGCGTCAGTGAGATATTGACTGAAGGCCTTGTCAGCTAACATAAAATCTGCAATGGTGTAGTTTTCTTGAATTTTGTCGAGTGTCTGAGTTGGTCCGTGTCTCTCAGACTGCAGCAGGAGCGTCTGGAGGCGGCCCGTGAGGCAGAGGAGATGGCCAGGAAGGCAGCAGAGGAGGCGGTCCGACAGCTGGAGGTGGAGCATTCAGCCAAGATCGTCATAGAAACGCTGCCAGAGTCCAACGAGCAGTAAGCGACATGAACACACAACAAACAATACAAATACTATGCTGTCAGAACCCTGTCAGAACCCTGTCAGCTCCTCAGAGTCCAGTATCCTCTGGGGTAATGCAGCACTGTAAACTGTTAATACACGAACCTTAGTTTTCACGACACGATAAGATCTTTGTTTGCGGTGTGTATGAAGTTCACCACAGTAACTGTCCTGCTGTTCGTTCCCGACAGACTGCCCAACATCCTGGAGGAGGAGAATGAGGACGACCCAGAGTAAGTTCTGACCCACCGACCTGCTGCCGTCTCATTTACTGATGCTAACTGCTAGTAGCTCCTCCTGCAGCTTCGACTGGAAGTGACGTGGCTGAGTCAGATTCTTGTCAGATATTTGTATTATTATTATTCGTATATTATTATATTTGTTTCCTCCAGTAGAAGCTCAGATAATTGTGTAAAAACAGACTCTGGTAAAAGTAGAAGTACTGATACAGCTTCTTTACTCCAGTAAAAGTAATAGAGTACAGGCTCTGAAATGTACTCAGAGTATCAGAGTAAAAAGTCTCCTGAAGGACATTTGTGGTAGAGGGTGACACGGGAGTGGATTTTCACTCCTGTACCGCTCCCATGTTTTCTTCTTCTAGTCTTTAGGCAGTACAGTGAATCTGATTTGATCTTTTTAGATTACTTTCTGCAGTGTTATTTCAAAAGATATGGCAACAGGAACAGTTCATCTGTGGTAATATAGGGAGGCATTTAGTGCCTTAATCCAAACAAAAAACCTTCACTGAAGGGCACAAAACATAAATAATACATGGCCTGTGGTCCCTATAGTTTTACATGGAGGGCCACCTGCTGAGTCCCTGTTTCTGCTCTTTTGGAGGTCAGTTACAGTAAAAAAACAACAAACAAACAAGAAAACAATACACGGGTCACACCATGCCCATCTTAGTTGAATAAACCCAAACAGAATTTGCCTTGCAAGTGTGCCTCTTATGCTGCATTCCAGATGCATGCGACACCACTCGCCCGAGTTGCAAAGTGGGAAATCTCACAGCTGTCTCACAACATTTCACCGAGGCACGCCCCCTTTTGGTCCGAATATCAGCTGTCCGACTTGGGGCTCCTGAGAGTACACAGAGTCGGACAGCTGATATTCCCAGGACGTCAAACAGCCACATGTTGGGTTGGTAAAGCGTCCCGAGCAGCAACAAAGTGAGAAAATAAGAAACTCTCTGCAGATACGAGACACTAACACGCCTTTTCTCCCCATTCAGCCTCCCTCTCTGTCTGTTCACGTCTTTTACGTCTTTGTTTCGTCTCGCTGCGTCTGCCGTGCGTGATGTGCTCTGATAGGTCAACATCAGTCTCGTGACGTTGGGAAGGCGGCGTGCGATGACGCTAAATAACAATAATCCATAATTCACCTCAAATGCATCAAACTAAAGAGTAACGAGGCTGTTTGAAGCTGTGAGGAGGAGAAAGTTCAGATGTTTGTGTTCAAAGAGGGAAAGTCTCAGAGAGACTCAGGTACAGGACAGATACCTGAAACATGTACTGAAGGACAGTAATGCAGCTGTACATTAGCGAGCCATGCTCCGGCCCTGACAGTCTGTCTGTAGCTCTCTGCTCCACCTGCTTTCTGACATGATGAGCTGAAGCATCTGACGGCGGCTCTCTGTCTTGTTTGTCCCTCGCTGCACACCGTCAGGCTGCAGAACCTGCAGGAGGACAGTGAAGACAATATGAGTCCTGAGGGACATAAGAAAACTTCTGTAGAGGACGAGACACAAACAGACCAGTGAGCTCAGATAGATAGATGAAGGCTTGTACCTGCAGTGAGACGGAGGGACCGACCCATACTGGATCAGTCTAGCTGATGTTAGATTACATGATGCTTTAAAGTTCTGTAAGAACCTCTAAAAAGCCCAAAGTGTTTTGGTATGGGTTGCACACTTCCTGTGCTTGTTCTTCAGTACCATCAGCTTTCTACTTCTTCTGGCTTTGTAGAGTTAGCTGAAGTTCTGCTCTGCCCTGCTGCTGCTCTTCATAGAGGCTGTTTGTCAGAACTGGACCGTTCCTTTGCTGCATCTCGAGATTCTGGCCATGAAAATCACTTGTTGATCCACTTTTCCACGAGCAGAGCTCATCATGTTCTGGCTCCGTAGAACAAACTTACTTCAGTCAGTGTTTCTGCTGCAGGCTGAGCTCAGCAGCAGTGAACACATAATGTAAGTGTTGATCAGAGACTGAAAACCTCATCTGAAGACCGGAGTTCTCATCCCATGTTGAGTCCAGTCCAGTTCTGATTCTCCATTTGTTTTGTGCGGTTCAGGGAAACATTGTTTGCCTTCAAATAAAACCTTTCACAACGTTAAACACGATAGAAACGATAACTCCTCCTATGTGCACATATTTTCCAGACTCTTCCCCGCACAGTCCGCTAAAAAGATAGAACCTCTCAGCGAGCAGTCAGTGTGTTGTGCTAAGCTAAGCTAAGCTAAGCTAAGCTTCTTTAGCTTTAGGTTAGCTGGTAAACTCCGGCAGCTAAACAGCTGCTGCATGTGTTTCTCTTCTCTCAGCGTCTCCTCCTGTTAAATATTTAAACTTTATTCTTTGCTGCTTTTTGCTGACTTGAATCAGAGCGAACCACAACAGGTAGGTCGTTAAATACAGTCAGAGAAAGTTCACACAAACATGACAGAACCCTGATCCACTTCCAGCTGGTTCCTCCAACAGAACCTGAGTGAGTTAAACATTTTATGACTCAGGAAGTTAAACTGACTGTTTGGTGTTTTGGGGTTTGAAGGAACAGCTGGAAATAACCAATAAAACATATTGACCTCTTCTTCATGACATGAAACATTCGTGTTCACCAGATGATGAATGACTTCAGTCTTTGTCCTTGTTGTCCATCAGAATCTGTCTTGAGCTGCTGTTTATGGGTCGACTCAAAGAACTGTGTTTGTACCGAACATGATTTTACTTTATTCTGTCCTGACTCCTGCTCTTCTTCACCAGGTGTCTGGTGGACGTCTGTCCGGCTGAAGACGACATCACTCCTTCGTCGACGGACGTGGAGCCGGCCTCGGAGAGGAGAGACCTGGAGAGTCCGGTCTCCCAACCCGTCATCCAGCAACCAGAACCACAAACTCCAGAGGCCCCGAGCAGCGACACAGATCAGGTGAAACGCTTCAGACGTTTCTGTATACCGTGACCACGAGCCTCCTGTTCGGACTCATCTGTTCCTCAAACATCCTGCAGCTCGTCCTCGTGTCCGGAGCTTCTGTCCCAGTCTAAAGCTTTTATCATCACTTCTGTCAGAAATAAAACATTGTTCTCACCACACGGAGAGAGATTTTCTCTCTTCAGGTTTTACCTCCACCTCTTCTGCAACATTTGAGGAGCACATTTACCAAAACATATAAATAAGTGATACTTGGGTGTTGGTTGCTGTTCAGTGTGCAGGTCCACAGGTCCAGTTGAGAATCTCTGAACTCTTCCTCAGAGGATCAGAGGCCATCATACTTTCTTCTTCTTCTCTCAGGCCAGTACAGCAGCAGCAGCAGCAGCAGAAGAGGAAGAAGAAGAAGAAGAAGAAGAAGAAAAAGAAGAAGGAGAAGGAGAAGAAGGAGGAGGAGGAGGTGAGAGCCGAAAGTAACTTCTCTCAGAACGGCTCTTTTGACCAACGTAACACCTGAAGGAGCGACACAAATTATAAATCAGATTGTTTACGTACAGATGTGTTGCACATTTTCTTTTTCATAATAAACTCGACTGATTGAAGATTTAGCTTCAGTAACGATTCACTCTGGATTTATGACTCATTCCAAGAAACTCATCGTTGAACCTTTAATTAAATTCACGAGACTTTGTAAAATCCTACAGATGAAAATGCAGAAATAAAGCTCAGAGGGCCAAACTTCAGACATAACTTAAAATTCATAACTTAAGAAATGTTTATGTCCTGTGAGTTTAACACAAGCACATGATTATATTGACCCTCAGTGAGGTGACATGTCGTGACCCTGAACATGTTGAAGGTTCACCTGGTAAATAAAGTCACAAAAAGCCTTTAATGATTCTGATGAACAGAACCAGACCTCAGAACTCACACTGATGCTCACGTGTCATCTTATATATTAGACTTTAGATTTAAGACTTTCTTCTTGCTTCCTGTCATCTCTTCTTTGACTTTTGACTGTTTCTCCGTCCAGTTCCCGACATTTGTTCTCCGATAAAGAGCTTCCTGCTTCGGTTCCCTCACGCTGCCGAGTGTCTGGAGAGCTGCAGGAAGCTGATGCGCGACCACAACCTCGACCTCACCCCTCCCAAACTGTCCGTGCCGACCCTGCCGCCAGAGCTCGCCCAGCTGACCCAGGAGCTGTCGCAGCTCCACGCGCAGGCCCGACTCTGCTGCATGAACATCGCCAGCCGCTTCAGACGCCTTTACTCCAACTCCCAGGATCCTCAGCAGCCTTAGCCCCGCCCTCCTGCAGCAGACCCTTAGAGAGAAACCTCATAGACGCCTCTTGTTTGTGTAGATCCAAACCTTTAAAGTGCCAAACAAACCATAACAGCCCGACTCCCTCCTCATCATCACTCCCATCATGCTCCGCTGCTCCGCACTGCTTCGCCACAAGCTGCCGGCTCACCACACTGCAGGTGAAGCTCCATCAGGTGGATGTCTGTGCTGTGATAGGCTGAGCTTCATAGACACGTTTAAGCTTTAAGGCAGGTTTCTTTGTACAATCCAGACACAAGAGAACTCACAGTGCTTTACAGGCATAACAATTACATTAAAATACATTAAAAACAAGCAGGAAGCCATCAAGACACAAAACATTAAAACAGGTTAAGACACAAAACATTAAAACAGGTTAAGAAATAGGAAAGTAAGCTGCAACAGAAGGTTTAAAAGAGACGAGTCTAAAGAATAAAGTCACAGTTCAGTCCAAAGCTCCAGTGAAACGCTGTGAAGCAGAAGGTCTTCAGTCTTGATCTAAAGGAGGTGGGAGTTGGAGCGGACCTGAACCTGACGACCTCAGAGGTCCGGATGGATCAGAACATAGCTGCAGATCAGAAACCGTTCAGTACTTTATAGATTATAAGGGACATTTGTGGAAGACAGAGGGACACAGTGACATCACCACAAACAGCTGACAGTCCAGAGAGGCCAGAACTCATTTACATGAAAACCCACTTTAACACGATAATGACAGAAATGAAGGTGATCACAACATCCAACACTGGATCCAGATGAAGACAGGAACATGGAACAAGAATCTTTATTTATTCAACTCAGTGAAACTTGTTCTCTGCATTGGACCCATCGCTGAGCAGTGATGGTGCCGGGGACCAGGTCCAGATCTTAGCTGTCCTAATGTTTATGTTCTGATGGGGGAAAACCGGAGCGAGCGCTCCACTTAGTAAGGCCCAGTCACAGCTGGGTTCAGAACCCAGGACAGTCTTCCTGTGAAGCATCAGAACCACAGACTTCTAACGGCTACAGTTTATTCAAAAGAGATTTTAATTCCTTAAAAAAATATTCATCATGACACCTTCTCTTAACAGAGACGACAGTCTAAGGTTAGACCAATCAATTTCTCCAGTGCATTTTTATTTTTTATTTATTGATCGACCAATCACAGCTGCTAGAAGACTGTCGACCGCACATCCTCACTGAGACAAAAGTTTCCGTTGAGTTTTTTAGGTTTTAGTTTACGTCAGGAGCTCTGAGACGGTTCTCAGGATGTTTCTGTGAATACGACCTCAGAAATTACAAAACAAAGAGTTGTTTTTAATATTAATACGAGGGGTCTCGTGTTCATGGTCATGTGAGGGTTAAAAATACTGTGATTTTTAACAATATAGCACATTAATATAAATATATTACTTATACGTGGTGGATGTTTGCAGGTTGGAAGCTGATAACTCCAACGTGACCTGAAAGCAGCATCGAGCAACAACGTTTGTGCATGAATCAATTTCATATCTGAAAAGGAGTAAAGCTGCTGTCCCTCAAAAGAGTCGTATCACTTGTAGTAGATAATCTGCTGCTCCTGAATAATGTTCAGCAGGTTGTCGGAGCTTTCAGCTTCCTCTCATGGTGTCTTCAGTGTCAACAAGTTTTTATAAACTACTGGAACATTCGTCCAAAAACAGGCTGCCAGCTGTTTGCATGAAACATTAATTATGTTTCACAGCCATGATGAACTGAACTGCAGTATTTTTAGATAATAACTTGTTTCCCGTCGTCCAACAGTTGTTTGTTTCCCGCTCTGTTCTTCAGGTGGAGCTCCAGGGCTGAAGGTGGATCAGGACGGCATGAACATCCCCCAGATTATCACCACCCCAGAACCAGGATCCAGTACTCTGACTGTCCCCGACATGCAGCGGTCAAAGCCCAGGTAACAGACACGTCATCGTCTCACCTGGAGGCGGCGCTGAAACATCCAACACTGTGAAAAATTTTAATTTTAGCAAAAATACAACCATTAAGATCCAAAAAACGACCTTGTGGAGTCCATGCAGCTTGAGTTCACGCTGTCATTTCAATAAAACATTCTTAGTTTTATTGATATTTCTAATTATTTAATGTTTATTTTGTTTAATCGCATCCTTTTTATATATTTTTTGTACTTCAGTAGTTTTGTGTCATTCATGTGTTTCTTGAAAAACTAAGAAATTGTTTAAAAAATTGCGCTGTGGAGATTCAATAGACAGATCTGACTCAAAATAATGATGAGAGAAACATAATTAATGTCACAGTCTGAGGAGGATCAACAAACAACAACACGTCCTGATTTTAGCACATAACACACAGAATTATTCTCCGGAGGCCGACGAGAGAAGCTTCATAACTGAATCCATGTTGAGGAGGTTTCAGGAGCTGTGGCCACTGAGTGTTTACCTGCAGCGTGACGTCATGTTGTCGTCCCTCCAGCCCTTCAGGTGATCTGTCTGCAGACGAGGACGAGGTGGAGCTGACGAGGATCAGTCAGGGAGACCTGCTGACTGCAGAGGACACGTGAGAGACGCCACACACACACACACACACACACACACACACACACACCTCTGTCTCCTCCGTCCTCCATGTTTTCCGTCCTGTCCTCCTGCAGCACACGTCCTCTGTCAGCAGCCAGCGTGGGCAGCGTGGTGATCCAGGACCGTCTGTACCAGCTCGTCGGGCTCTTTAAAGGTCGGACAGAGCAACAGCGGGAGCGGCTGGTGGACCCGGACGAGTCGGAGGAAGAGGAGCCCTCAGCCTGTACGACTCCTACAGCTTGATGTTTGTGTGAATCACCTGAATAACGTTAAAAACACAACACGTTCATTACGTTTCTGTCTGATCTCTGCAGCCCCGAGCAAAGCTGCTGCCCCTCCCCCTCCTCCTCCTCCTCCTGCAGGAGAAGAGAAGAAGGATGAAGCTCCTGCAGCAGAAGAAGAGGAGGAGGAGGAGAAGGAGTTCGTGCTCCCCTTTACAATTTTGGGACAACCAGTAAAAATTCCCAAACTGCCCAAACTGCCCAAACTTCCGGTGCTGCCCGACTGGCTCCGAGTCATCGTGGAGTACCGCTTCCCCTCCAGCATCGACCCGTACACCGGTGAGCAGCAGATCCAGACAGAAATATCCAAACATCCGATAATCCAGATCGATTTTCACAATAAAAGATCGATATTTAAGCTCAGTCTTTTATTGTAAATGTGTATTTTACCATCAACAGAATCAAGTCAGAACAAAACCACTTCAAAATATTGTGATATTGGATTTTGTCACCTGGCATTTATATGTATATCAAGATATATATCCAGACACCTCCAAATTGTACTTAAGCACAGTACTTGAGTAAATGTACTTAGTTACTCTCTATCAGTGGACCTGATGAGGACTCTGTGTGACCCCTCAGATCTGATCTACGTCATCTGGCTCTTCTTTGTGGTGGCGGCGTGGAACTGGAACGTGTGGCTGATCCCGGTCCGCTGGGCGTTTCCCTACCAAACCCCCGAGAACATCCACCTGTGGCTGCTGGCCGACTACACCTGCGACCTCGTCTACATCACCGACATCCTCGTCTTCCAGCCCAGACTGCAGTTCGTCCGCGGAGGAGACATCGTGGTTGGTGACCTCAACAGAAATGTCCAAACAAAACATCTGTGTTTTGATTTAAGTTGAGCAGAAACGACGTCTTTAACCTGAAACGTTTTTCTTTCAGTGTGAAAAAAAAGACATGAGAGAAAACTACATGACCACCGAGAGATTTAAGGTGAGACTGAAGCTAAAAGATGAAATACTTTAATGTTTGTGACTGGATGAATCTGAGAGGTCGCGACAATCATAACTTCATTTATAAAGCACCTTTCAAAATAAAGTTACAAAGATCTCAACAGTATAAACAATAATTAAACCAGTTCACCTCCCAGAAACGACTTCAAGCTTTTCATGGATTAAATATGAAAACTGTGTTTTTAACTCATCTCTGAACATTAATAATAACACGATGTGTGTCCTGTGTTGCAGATGGACGTCATCAGCCTGTTTCCGATGGAGATCTTTTATTATTTCACCGGAGTGAACTCTCTGCTCAGGTTCCCTCGTCTGCTGAAGGTCAGGATGTTTCCAGCTCCTCCTCAGACTCTTGTGATGTTTGACTCAGAGATGATCTCAAACATGTTTTATTTTAGATCAGTGAAAATAAAATGCCTGTTTTTGTTTGGCAGCTGGTTTATTCACTGATGGAGACAGTTTGTGTTGTTACTTCATTAATATTGTAAATATTCAAAGTCTCAGTTTGAATTTCTTCTATAAAACTACGAAGTGCTCCTTTAACAGTAATGTAAGCTCAGTGACATTAGGCAGCAGCAGGGGGCGCTGGTGTATCTAAAATGTTATCATGTGCATTCAGTTGAATAGTGCTGATTTGGCTTCAGCCTCAACATCCTTCAACTTCTGCCGCCGAGATAATCAACAAACAATCACAAGATGTTCCAGATGTTTTCTAAAGATGCTGCTGCTGCAGAGTGTCGACGTGTGTTTGGTGCAGATGTTCTGCAGACGATGAACAACTCTTGTCTTCTCCCTTCAGTACATGGCTTTCTTTGAGTTCAACGACAGGATGGAGGCTGTGATGAAGAAGGCGTACATCTACAGGTGAGGACGGAGTCACCACACAGACGCCTGTAGGGGGCGCTGTCAGCGAGTCTGTCCTCTGAAACATCGGTCAGGATGTCTGTAGACAAAGTGCAGCTTCTCCTCTTCAGTGTTGAGTTAAACAACAGCAGAGACACTGAGGATTTATACATGTTGAGGATACGATGGCCTGAAGAGCGCGGACGTGTGTTTGTTCTGATTCTGGAGGTGTCAGCGTGTCGGTCAGAACACCAACACGTCAATAAAACCTCTTTTTAAAACCAGTTTATTTAAATCGCTTCAGACTAAATGTGTATATGAAGATGTTCTGGCAGCAGGTTGACGTCAGGAGGACATTTAAAGGTCGTCTTGTCGTGTGAAGCCTCTGAAACATGTGAAATAATTAAACATTGTGAGAACCGGTGGAGGAACTCGGTTCTTGTTCCCAGATTTCTAAATCAGATGAAAGATCTGTGAACATTAAGTTATGAAAGTTTCAGCAGCAGAGACAGAAATCAGTGTTTACAGCTGGTAACAGGTCTGATAACACACGAAGAGACAGAGCAACAACTCAGTAAACTAAAGGTAAAACATTTAGCCGCCACTTTCTCACAATAATGTGTGTGTGTGTGTGTGTGTGTGTGTCAGGGTGATCCGGACCTCCACCTACCTGCTGTACTCTCTGCACATCAACGCCTGTCTGTTCTACTGGGGCTCAGACTACGAAGGTCTGGGATCCACCAAGTGGGTCTACAACGGGAAAGGCAACGCGTAAGAAACCGTCGTGACGAAAAGATAAAAAGATAAAAAGATAAAAAGACGACTGAAATAAGAAATTCAGACTTAAAGTTGTTACTCATCAGTGAGTTTATTGTGTGAGTGAACTTTATAATTCTGTCAGTAACAAGTTATAAAATCTTATGAAGATACTTAAAGATTATTAGATTGAAACAGCCTGAAGAGGAAATGAATGTAGAGAAAAAGGGTGAAATCAAATAATACTTTTTGTTAAAACCCAAAAACCAGCAAACTAAACTCTTGTGTTGTCATGTAGATCCTCGACGTGTCTGTGAGATGTTTTAATGTTCTGATGTAAAAACTGGATCATGGAGCTTTTAAAAGATCGAGCTCTGAACATCGTGAACAAACAGGATGTTTCATTTAAAGCAGCGAGGTGAAGTAACTTTACTTGGACTCCCTGCGTACATTAGTAATCACATTACTTTGTTCCTTCAGTTACATCCGCTGTTACTATTTTGCCGTGAAGACGTTGATCACGATCGGAGGACTGCCTGACCCGACCACCGTCTTTGAGATCTGCTTCCAGCTCATCAACTACTTCGTTGGCGTCTTTGCGTTCTCCATCATGATCGGTCAGGTCGGTTATCAACCAGCTGTTTATTATTATTATTATTATTATCATGATAACTTTATTTAAACAGGACCTTCAAACACAAAGTGCTTCACTGGAAAACAAATAAGAAAAGGAATCTGAATCTGTGATGTGATTTCTGTCTCAGATGAGAGACGTCGTCGGAGCTGCGACAGCCGGAGAGAACTACTACCGGGCCAGCATGGACAGCACCGTCAAGTACATGAACTCCTACCACATCCCCAACGAGGTCCAGAACCGCATCAAGACCTGGTACGACTACACCTGGAAGAGCCAGGGCATGCTGGGTAAGAAACAGGCGTCTAACAGCAGTAAGTGTAATGAGTTACTCTTCATGGCTGCAGCTCATCTTGTTGTCTGTACAGACGAACAGGAGCTGCTGGTGCAACTTCCTGCTAAGATGAGGCTCGACATCGCCGTGGACGTCAACTACGCCATCGTCAGTAAAGTCGCCCTGTTTCAGGTCAGCGGGACACGATGAGACGATGAGCTTCATGTGACTGAATGAGCTGAAAGATTATTATTCTGCTTCACTTCAAGAAGAGCTGAATGTGTGATATACGTCTGTGTGTGTGTGTGTGTGTGTGTGTGTGTGTGTGTGTGTGTCTCAGGGCTGTGACAGACAGATGGTGTTCGACTTGCTGACGAGGCTCAAGTCTGTCGTCTACCTGCCCGGAGACTTCGTCTGTAAAAAGGTAACACACACCTGTCTGAACTGTTGAAGCTGCTAACGAGCGCTGCTGCAGCCGTGTGTGTTGACCCGCTGTGTGTGTGTGTGCGTGTGTGTTGACCCGCTGTGTGTGTGTGTGTGTGTGTGTGTGTGTGTGTGTGTGTGTGTGTGTGTGTGTGTGTGCGCTGCAGGGGGAGATCGGCAGGGAGATGTACATCATTAAGCAGGGGGAGGTCCAGGTGGTGGGCGGTCCTGACCTGCAGACGGTGTTTGTCACCATCAGAGCCGGCTCGGTGTTCGGTGAGATCAGGTCAGAGCTGCTTCCTGTCATCCTATTAACCAATTAACAGGCTGTTTGTGGGGCAGCAGCCTGCTGGCCAGCTGATCAATACACTGATGATCACGTCCGTGACGTCTCTCTGTCGCTGCAACACTTTATTATTCTGACAACGACCAGGATCAATCCTGAAGACTCACAGACCTGAAAACTGTCCTTTAGTACAATATTCCACCAGCTAACATGTTAGCATGCAAACTGGTGGCATGCTAACATTGTCCCTCTCTCTCCCTCTCTCTCGTCTGTGATTGGTCAGTTTGCTGGCGGGAGGCGGAGGGAACAGACGCACGGCCAACGTGAAGGCGCACGGATTCGCCAACCTCTTCATCCTGGATAAGAAGGACCTGGCTGAGATCTTGGTTCACTACCCAGAGTCCCAGAAACTCCTCCGCAAGAAGGCCAAGTAAGAGACGGACCGCCCTCCGAGCTGCTGCCTGGCTCGTGGGTCAGGGTCAGAGGGCAGCGTGGAGCTCACAGTCGTTTCTCCTGTCAAACACAGAATGTACATTATTGATATTTAGAGACGTTCATGTCCTCCAGAGGATCAAAGACCTCAGTGTCTCTTTCTCCAGACCTTTATGACATGTCTCCGCTACAGGACGCCATTTTTAACCATTTAAGCTGGAGTACCACGTCTGACCACCAGGTGGCGGACTCTCAAAGCCCTGTCGTTAAATGCTAAGCTAGGCTACTTCCTGAGTGTTGGTGAGGATGACTGAGCGTCAGCAGGGATGATGGACGTGAATTCATCTGTTTATTTCAAACAAATACGGCGAGTTTTAAAAGTATTCAAAAACAAATCATGTGTAGAAATAAAGTGTTGATGCGTCACGTTGTTTTATAATCAACTCTCCATCCATCAGAAGCTCCCAACAGTTTAATTTCACTCCTAAAACTGAGTCGGACTCACGACAGACAGTTTAACACACAGATCCAAACTGATGCAGAAACAAAGATGTCGTCTGTTTTATTCCACTCGTCCTTCTTCTTCTTCTTCTTCTTCTTCTTCTTCTTCTTCTTCTTCTTCATCTGACTCTCTGAGCCGTTTCCTTTCTGTCTCATTAGTTTCTCGCTGCAGCTGATAAAGACTCTGAGCTCTGACACCGATCAGCTGCTTCAGAGTTAAACTCAGTGAGTTGGTCTCTGTCGTCTCGTTCATACATCTTTTAGTCAGTGTGACACTTTGTTTGTGTTCAAACCCAAACGTCACATTAACAATGTTCAAATATTCAAATATTGATTTAAGCCATAAACTGATCCTTATCTGATCGGGAGCCGACCCGGTCAGCGTCTCCTGTCGCTCTGCTCTGCTTCCGTCTCGTCTCCCTCGTCGTCTTCCTCCCGTCTGATCTGTGTCGTCCGTCCTCAACAGGATTAGAGTCACCTCTAATCTGCTCACTCAGGTCGTTGTGCTCGCCGCTGCAGACAGTCAGAGAAGCGGGTCAGGTCTGATCCGTTATCTGCTCAGTCACATCATGGTGCTGCAGCAGACTGGATGGATGTGCTGTAGGTGCTGGTAGGAAACTCCAGGGTTTTTGTCGTCTGTTCGTGTTTCACGTTGATGTTTTTGAGCTGTTCTGGACTGAACTCGTCTTTGTGTCTCTGTGTCTGTGCAGGACGATGTTGACGAAGGACAAAAAGCCCGATGAGAAGGAAGGTAAAGAGGCGATCCAGGTGATCCCGCCCAGACCGGACACACCCAAGATGTTCCAGGCGGCTCTGAAGGTGACGGAAATCTCAGGGATCAAGGGAACGTTCACCAAACTGAGAGAAACCTACAAACAAACGGAGGACGGAGAGGTGAGACAACATCCGCTCTGCTTCATTACCTGCTGGTGGTTCATGTTCCTCCACTGATGGACAGCTGGTGGCGCTAACGTGCAGAGAGGCAGCACAATAACTACATGCTTCAACTCATCGACCTCGTGTGGTGATATCAGTTTGATGAGTTAGTGTTAGAACTGAAGCTGAGGATTAGCTGAATGTAGCTAACGCTGATTAATGTGTCTCGTCGTGTCGTCGTGATCCTGGAAGATCTAAGTTCAGATACTTAGACTCTGGTAAAAGTAGAAGTACTGATTCAGCTTGTTTACTCCAGTAAAAGTAATCGAGTACAGGCTCTGACATGTACTCAGAGTATCAGAGTAAAAAGTGGTCAAAGCTACTGAAGCTAACGTCATTTTAATATAATTCATAGACTATTAAAGTTAAAGGTGGAGTCAGATCTGCAGATACGAGACACTAACACGTCACTGGTGCGTTTAGTTCTTATAAATACAGAAATGTAACATTATGTGAAACAGTTACAGACGCAGGTGTAATCAGACTACTTTGCCTTTTTTATTATTAATCCTCAAAATATGTTAAAAGGCACCACAGTTTTTAGATAAAACACAGAGATGACGTCTGATGTTAGAGTTTGTAGTTGTAGTAAAACAGCGTTCTGTTGGAAGTTTTATTCTGGAGGAAGAGAGAAGGAAAGAAAGAAAGAAAGAGAGAAAGAAAGAAAGAAAGAAAGAAAGAAAGAAAGAAAGAAAGAAAGAAAGAAAGGGCAGATTCAGCCACTCTTCTTCTTCTTCTTCTTCTTCTTCTTCTTCTTCTTCTTCATGTTTTCCTCCCTCCATCCCTTTTGTCCCTCCCAGGCTCCCGTCCCTCCTCCCTCTCCGACACACCGGCGCTCTCCGATCCCTGTCACTCTGGTTCGGGACGACGACGACGCCGTGACGGAGACGGCCGACAGCTCGGTGGTCATCAGGATGACGCCACGACAGGAAGGAGAGGAGGTGCTCACTGTGGAGGTGACGCGTGGGGAGGGAGAGGAGGAGCAGAAGAAGAAGACGGGGGAGGAGTGATCTGACGGGACAGATTCTGCTTCCCAGAATGCCTTTCAGCGACCTGGTGGGTGTCAGGTGGAGGTGGAGAGAGGAGAGGACAAACCCCAGTGCATTCTGGTCTCTGTCCGGCTGCTTCTTCTTCTCTGGTGGATGAAATGTGACTGAAAACACACCAGTCAGCAAAAAGCTAAAACATCGCACACATATTTTTTTAATTGAATTTTTTTCTTCTTCTGCTGTTTAATCGTTTCCCTCGCGAGCGTCTTCTGCTCACGTCTTAGTCCGTCCTGCTGACGCTGCGAGGACGGAGACCGAGGAGACGACCCGTCCTCTCAGTCGGCTTGTAGTAGTCTGTTGTTGCCATGGAAACTGTGTTTAACATTAAGTGATGTCCAGATAATTAATGTGATATTAATAACAACACAACAACACAGAACATGATTAGTTCTGATGTGCTTGTAGTTTCGTACCTCTGTGTTTGAATTAAAGGAGCAGTTCACCCAAACAGTAAACCTCAGTCATTACTTATAATTAAAAATGTTCAGATCAGCTCCAGATCTTCGGCTCATGAAACTCAGTTTCCCAGAGTCCTTTGCTTCTGTGCAGCCACTGACTCGCTGTGGACTGATTATGATTTAGATGTATAATAGTGAGGTAGACGTGTAGCAGATGTCGCTCTGCAGTGTGATGAGGCTGTGAACTCTGTGAACATCCAGCTGTGATCCTGTCATGTGTTTCCTGTTTCCACCGCCGACCGCTCAATAACTCGCCCGACACAGATCGACTCTAATGACGTTCAATGATTTCACTCTGCTGGTTTCCAGGTCACACAGGATCATCTGTGTGTGACCATCGATTCTCAGCTCAGACCGTCACTCAGCAGTTTATTAAAGGGTCAGTGTGAAGGTTTAGACCCTGAACACACCTGGTGTCACCAGTCTGTCAGTTCACAGCTGCATTAACCTGCGTCTGACTGACCTCCTGTGGTCTGATGTCACTTCCTGCTCGTCCATTACTGAGACAAACAGACTTCATGTTTCTGCTCAAAGACAGAAAGAAGTTCATGTAGAACATTTGCTGAATTTCCAAGAAGGAACAAATAAGTCAGAATCAGTCAGAGACAGAGTTTCACACAGTTTATAAAGTGTCTCCAACTCAACAACTCACTAAACTGACACATTTGTTAAGGGAGTCTGGGGACAAAGAAGTCGCCTATACTGGTTACTGTTTAGTGTATCTGTAAAATGTGACATGTTTAGATCAATAAAATGTTTCTTCTTTCATAAATTGAGTGTAAATGGTGAAATCAGTGTAAACAGTGTGTTCAAACAGCTGCTAAATGTTGGCAGGTCAGACTTTAGCACTTTAGACACAGAAGCAGACAGGCTGGTGCAGCCATGCTGCCACAAACTGACACTTTTTACAAGGAAACACACAACTTACTGTTTTCATTTAATGCTGAATTTACAAGAAGGAGACAATGATTCAGAGTCTGTCAGAGACAGACAGTTTCATAATGTTTATAAAGTTTGTTTTAACTCAACAACTCTTAAAATCACTACATTTGTTAAGGGAGTCTGGGGACAAAGAAGAAGCATATTGGTTACTGTACTTGTAAAATTTGACATGTTTAGTTACTTTACTGGTGCCTGAGCTGTAAAAGAGAAACAGACTAATGACTGTAAAACATGACATCATCATCATCATCTTCATCATCATCATCATCTTCATCATCATCATCATCATCTTCCAGTGACTGTCTGAACATCAGGTGTGTGTGTGTGGGACGATGAGGAGACTGAAACCTTCCTCACATGGATCATCATCATCATTAAAAAGTAACTATCATTAGAAAAAGTAACTATCATTAAAAAGTAACTATCATTAGAAAAAGTAACTATCATTAAAAAGTAACTATCATTAGAAAGTAACTATCATTAGAAAAAGTAACTATCATTAAAGAGTAACTATCATTAGAAAGTAACTATCATTAAAAAGTAACTATCATTAGAAAGTAACTATCATTAGAAAGTAACTATCATTAGAAAGTAACTATCATTAAAAGGTAACTATCATTAAAAGTTAACTATCATTAGAAAGTAACTATCATTAAAAAGTAACTATCATTAGAAAGTAACTATCATTAGAAAGTAACTATCATTAGAAAGTAACGATCATTAGAAAGTAACTATCATTAGAAAGTAACTATCATTAAAGAGTAACTATCATTAGAAAGTAACTATCATTAGAAAGTAACTATCATTAAAGAGTAACTATCATTAGAAAGTAACTATCATTAGAAAGTAACTATCATTAGAAAGTAACTATCATTAAAAGGTAACTATCATTAAAAAGTAACTATCATTAGAAAGTAACTATCTTTAGCCTCCAACCCTGCTGGTGTAATGGAGAATAACTTTATGGTGACTGCTGCTCGATGGCGCTGCTCAGCCGGGCTGTCTGATGCAGAACCGGCGCTGCAGCTGCCTGGTTTGGACTCAGGGAACCTCCCGTGTCAAACAATGCAGGAAAAGCTGGAGGAAGCGGAGGAAGCTCTCATTGTGTCGTCTGAGGCGCAGAGGAGACACGAAGCAAGAAAAGGCGGGAAAACAGAAACAATGCAGAGCTGAGAGCTGCTGCCGAACAGGAAGCTGCGTCATCGCCGCCGGTTCCCGACAGCAGAAGAAGATCATCAGGTCCAGTTAGATGTGGACACTTTCTTCCCATCAGCTGTGACATCACACAGTCCAGGTCCAACTCCTGCAGCACCGGATGGCTGAGTCCAAATTCAGGGGCCGCAGCCCTCGAAGGAGCATTTGAAGGCCAATTACATCACAACGCTGTGCGAAGGCCGTCCTGATTCAAAGGCTCCTTCACGTGCAGCCTTCCCCACCCTCGTTCAGGAGGACGCACCGCTACTGTCCTTCGCGGCCTCACATATCCCAAGATCCTTTGCGCACCGCTGCTCAGTCCCGAAACAGAAGAGGAAGGAAGAGAAAATGGCGACATCAAGTGGCGCAGACATGACATTTAAATTTAAGTAATGGGTTTATACTCGGTTTTTACTCATTTGAACATCCAACGGCAGATATGTTAAACTTCAAGAGACTATAAAACCTCCAAAGTTTAACTTTCAGTTAAAATACGTGACGCTGGTGATGCTGTGGTAAACATAGTTGTTAATCACCAATGGGTTCATGTTTATTTTGTAATGTTGATAATTCAATTTAGATTTGACACATTGTACTCACACAAATAAATGTACACGTTTGATAGATTTGAACCAAAACAGACTTTAATGCATGAACACCTGGTGACGCAACCAGGAAATACTCCGAAGGCTGGACCGTCCCATTTAACAGCGGTGGACGAGGCCTTCAAGGTCTCTGAAGGACCCGGGCTCCGTGGGCCGCAAAGGCCGCGTCCTTGAAGGCTGCAGCCCCTGAATTTGGACACAGCCGATGAGTCCGGACCGTCTGCGCCTGATTTAAATCCTTCACTCTCTTCATGTTTTATATTTTATTACGTCTCTGAGTATTTGTGGTTCTGTTGTGTTGCAGACAGCGACACATTCCTCCTGTGAGATAAAAGTGACTCTGACTCTGATTCTGATTCTGATTTTGGAAAGTTTTCAGCTAAAACTCTCACATGTTGCTCTTTGAAGATTTATCTGTATATGATTTGCAGACTTCCGGCCTCCCTCGGCGGCCTCGTGCCCGCAGCTGTGTCGTCCCGCAGGCTGCACGCGCACACCTCTGTCCCGCCCTCGCCTCTATAAATTATCTTGTTGTTTTCCCGCTCATGCGCGCTAAACCCTCTGAGTCCCCACATGTCGGACGGTCCGTGAAGGCAGCACAGAGACAGCGGCGGAGAGCAGCTGAGCGGCGGGACGACACGCAGCTCCTCCACCGCACAGCCCCGCACAGCCCCGCACACCGCCGGCTGGTACCGCCCGCTGTTAACTTACTGACGGTTTAACACCTGGACTCTTTGTCCGAGAGACACTGGAGACATTTACTGCGAGAAGGAGCCGAGAGGAGGAGGAAGAGGAGGAGGAGGAGGAGGCGCTGCTCGGGACCAGAGGTAAGGAAAGTTCGGGCTCCTCAGACTTCTGGCTCGTGTGGTTCTGTTCGGGCTGTGGCTCGTGATGACGCGGCTGCTGTTGTCCTTTAAATGAACCAGCTGAAAGTGTCGCGCAGCAGATCTGATTCAGGAGCGGCGCTTTCATGCGGCCGTCCAGCAGCTTCCACCGAGTCAAAGAGCTTTTCAGGCCCAACAAAGGACCTGGACCTCACCTGGTCTGTCAGCGCGCGCACACACACACACACACACACACACACACACACACACACACACACACACACACACACACACACACACACACACACACACACACGTTTGTGTTTCTATGGTGAATTGTTGATTTCAGAGTCTTCAAACTGTCCAACAGCTGAAAACCCAGTAAAATATGAATCATAAACACTGAAAAGCAGAAAAAATCCTCTTAACATGATCAAAATATCAGTGGAGGAATGTAACAGGCCGATACTGATTATTAATAATCCAGGAGACATAACCATTCATGCAGTAACCATTGATAAGTGTGACGCACCTCATTCAAATAACTGGGACAGACTCCATGTTTCTACTCAAAGACAGAAAGAAGTTCATGTTGAACATTTGCTGAATTTACAAGAAGGAACAAATAAGTCAGAATCAGTCAGAGACAGAGTTTCACACAGTTTATAAAGTGTCTCCAACTCAACAACTCACTAAACTGACACATTTGTTAAGGGAGTCTGGTGACAAAGAAGTCGCCTATACTGGTTACTGTTTGGCAGGTAAGACTTTAGCACTTTAGACACAGAAGCAGACAGGCTGGTGCAGCCATGCTGCCACAAACTGACACTTTTTACAAGGAAACACACAACTTACTGTTTTCATTTAATGCTGAATTTACAAGAAGGAGACAATGATTCAGAATCTGTCAGAGACAGAGTTTCACTACGTTATAAAGTTTGTTTTAACTCAACAACTCCTAAAATCAGCTGTTTTGTTAAGGGAGTCTGGTGACTTTCTCTTCTTCTTCATCTCTTTGATGTTGTTGACTGTAGTTGATGTGGCTGCGTTGACATTTTGTCATTGTCATTTATTTATGTGTTAGACGGCTGTAAATAACGAGTTGTGCTTTTCAGCCTGTTTTGGCTCCTGGTTTTGGTTTTGCAGCTCACTTCCTGTGTCCAGCAGCTGTTTTTGACTCTGAAAGTTTTCTGTTAGCTGAACTGTCAGATTCTGTGAAGTAAAAAAACAAGCCTGTGAAACCGTCTTTAAGAAGCAGATGTTCAACATGTGTGGCTCCTTTTTAATTACACGCCTGATTAGAACTCGGTCCTGATTCTGAGCCGAAGACTAAACTTTTAACAACGTCCTCGCTCTGCACGATCGTCTTCCTGTCCTCACGAGGACATCTGGGACACTCTCGCTGGTTTCCTGCTCATGCTGTGTGTGTGTGTGTGTGTGTGTGTGTGTGTGTGTGTGTGTGTGTGTGTGTGTGTGTGTGTGTGTGTGTGTGCGCAGTGTTGTGGGTTGAATCACTGCTCTGATGATTACAGTAACATCAGTGTGTTTGGTTCTGGGTGTGTCTGCTCGGACTGACCGCTCCAGCAGCAGATTTTCTATAAATAATTCTGGTTTTGTCTGCAGCTTTTTTTCCTCCTCTTGTCTCTGTGAGTCCGAGCGGCCACGTCATGAGGACAGATGATCGTTACACTGACGGGAAGCAGAACCTACTAAAGTTCTTCCATCTGGTTCTGGTTCTGTATTTCTTTAGTGTTTGTTTATGAGGCTGAAAGTGTGAGTTGGACTCTGAGACTCACCTGATGTTAAAGTGTTGACGTGTTAACGTTGCTGCTTTTGTCGTTAGCGTCGTGTTGAGGCTCGCCAAAAATATATATTTAAATAATTAAAGGTGCAATACGTAAGAATTTCAGTTCAAAACATCCAAAAGTAATTAAAACACAATGTGGAGGAAAATAACATTCCTGATGTTCTAAGTTGATGAGAAACCTTCTGAAGTTAGCATGCTAACCAGCTAACCAGCTAGCCTCAGGCCTGAAAAGCTCTTTCTCCCAGCGGTCCAAAGCTCCTGTGATAGCGGTGTAAGCGCCAACACTACCCCTGGTAGTCTGGCTAGCTGCACAGCTAACTGAGCTAACAAGCTAACAGAGACTACAGTCATGGATGAAAAGAATCCAGTTAGCAACAGTTCAGTTATTCTGGTGATGTGACGCTTGTGTTTGTCGGGAATCAATGATTGATTTTTACATTTTGCAGCTTTTTGAATGAATATAAACTGACGACCGTCAGAGCAGCTGTGACATAATCAATATATCACATCCTCCATGTTCTGCGTTACAACACATGGCTGCTGTTTTCAGCTGGACTGAAGTCAGCTGCTCAGCTGGAGGAGGGTTGTAGTGTGGACCTGTCGGCTGCAGACGCTGTGTGGAAGATCCGGGTCGGTGCTGACCCAGGAAGGTCAACCTTTCTGGCTTCACAGGAATGACGGCTCCACCTCCGAGACTGGATCCAGATTTCTTACAGATCCACGACTTAAAGGCTCAGCCAGAGATTTTGATTGAAGCGAGGCGACGCCATCTTCGTGTCCAGTTCCTGAGATTCATCCGCTGAACTGAGTCTCTCTAGTTTTTATCTCCAGCTGTGACTTCATGCTCGGCTTCACTCACAGACGACACAGAGAGCTGCTGTTGTTACGTATCTTTGTAAAGACGTTCGTCAGGATGTTGATCTGTTGATCTTTACTGACCCACGTGTGAGAGTCTGACAGCCGCAGAGCCGTCAGTGTGAAAACAATGCTGGTCGAAAGTCAAATTGAAAATCGTGACGCCTCTCATATTTAATGTGATCGACAGTTTGGGCTTCACAAATATTAAAAGTGCAACAGAAGCTGCTCATGAAGTCGTCATGTCTAACTGAAGTGTTGCTGCAGTTGTTGCTGACATCAGGAAACAGAAACAGGCTTTTTTGGTATATTGTCATTTTTTATGTTTGTAGTTTAATGAAATGCAAAAATGATCATTTCCACTCACTGACATCACAACTCATCCATCACATATAATCACAGTACGATGTTTTCTGCGTGTTGTGCAGGTCGTTGTTCGTTCTTCTGTCACATTAGTTGTATAATGAAAGAACAAACACGTAACTGCTGACAGGAGCAGCTCGGCTAATGGTTCAGTTAGCAGGTCGTCCAGCCTCAAGTTACATTCCAGACTCAACCTCCCCCTTCCTCCCCCTTCCTCCTCCTTCCTCCTCCTTCCTCCTCCTTCCTCCTCCTTCCTCTCAGTCTGCAGGCCGTGACGTTTATCTGATAAGCAGTTCTGTTTAACTCCCAGCAAACATTTCTTGTGTCTACAGTCACAGTGAACCTGCGACGTGTTGTCTGGTGTTGGATTAAAGCTCCTCTGCTCGGTCGTTTCCGGCAGCAGTCTGATGGTTAAACATTAACTGAGTTCAGGGTCGAGGTGCTGATGTGAGCTGGTGTGTCTGCAGGTTTGAATCTGTTCTTGTGTTTCTCTCTCTGTCGTG
>NC_133218.1:38933381-39015881 GCF_040436345.1 Pagrus major
ATGTTTTGGGTGAATATTAGTCCTTGGAAACAGGCAGGGAGGCTGTATTAGAAGATGTTATCCAGTTGCATTATGGGAAATGTAGGATCCAGTGATTCTGAAGTTTGACAGGACATCTCTGCTGCTCAACTTTATTGAAGTGCAACAATAAATCACCTCAGTGTCATAAAAAACATGTTTACTGGACAATAACAAATTTAAAGTGAAAGTAATGAAAGTGTAATCGACTAAATGTACTCGAGTACTCACACAGATTAAAATATTGATTCAGATGTGAAACGATGAAACAAACTCTGTGATGTAGAAGTTATTAAATGTAAATCTGGATCATCATCATCATCATCATCATCATCATCATCATCATCATCATCATGTTACATCATCAGCGAGCGGCTCGTTTCATCCTGCAGCAACAACAGATGGTCCCGGGACAGGGAGGGGCGAGCGAGGTGCACACAGAGTGGAGGGCTCTCTCTCTCTCTGGGTCGGTCACTGATGGAGGTGAAGAGCCGACCGGCCTCAGCTTTAATCTGTGTGAGTGTCCCAGAGGACAACGGGACAGAGAGACGAGCGTGACGGGTCGTTACTGTTCTGTTCTGGACCTGCTGCTCGTCCAATCAGAACGCAGACTCCACTAACGAGCTAACGAACCAGCGAGAGGAGAGAGACAAAACTCCAGGAGGACGACGGTCGAGCGAACATGGAGGAAGAGTTAACGGACTCCAGAGGACCTGGATCTCCACTTCTCCGGGTGACGAGCCTCAGAAACGTCTTGTTTTCTTGATTTTAATCACTTTGAATCAAAACTTCTGTTGAGACGAAGAGATTCTGAAAACTAAAGGATCACCACAGAGACGCAGCTGAAGTTTCTTGTACAGCTCAAATTTTACAACCCTCTGGAGTCTTTTTACACTTTTACAGGACAAACTGTTTCTGTTTGACGCGGGCTGATTTATCTGCTGTTTGTTGTGGAGCTCTGCATCATCACCTGAAGATTGAGTTTTTTAGTTTGCATCGTCGTGTTCAGTCAAACACAAATCTAAACTGTGTCAGAGATCAGACTCAGTTTCTACCAGGTGACATTTTTAAATAAATGTTTTTTTAGTCAAAGAAAACTGTAAATCGGACAGAATTGAGTTGTTTAATTTCCTTTAGTGTGACTTCACACAGAACAGCTTCTGTTCAGTGTGAAATGTCAGATCAGACTCTGGCTGTAAAGTCAGTCTCTGTTTATTTTGATGCTCTGAACTTTGACTCGTATCTGCAGCTGCAGCAGCATCAGAGACTCGTGAGGGTTAAACTGACATGAAGACGTGTTGTTAGTCGAGCGTCTTGAGTTACGCAGAGAAACTGAAGCTGCCTCCTGCCGGCTCTGGTTACCTGTCAGGTAACTGTGGACGTGACGACAGCAGCAGCAGCAGCAGAGAGGACGGGACAAGGTTCAGGTTTTTATCAGCTCCGTGGAAATCTAATGTGGACTGTGACGGGGCGGGGCTCAGGACAGAGGTGAAGCAGGTGAGATACGAAGGGAGAGAGGCAGAGGATTATACAACCTGAACGCAGCAGCAGGATTAAAACTGGGCCGATGAGTTTCGTTCGGCTCGGAGGAAGATTTTAATTCAAACAGACTGAGGATGTAACCTGGACACCTGCTCAGCTCTCACCTGGACTGGACCGACACGATGAAGCTGAACGTCCTCAAACAACCTTTGATCTGAGCAGTTTAGTGGAGCTGATCTGGACCCGTGGGCCGGGGTCATGTACGTCCTGTGCACCCTGGCCGTCCTGACCCTCCACAGCCTCCTCAAGAGCTGGAACAACAAGGCCGTGGAGCCCAGCAGGAGCTCGGAGGCTGCGGGGCAGCGAGGTCGGCCCGAGGATGGAGGCGTCCCCGAGGGCCGGGGTGGTGGAGACGCTCCGGTGAAGAGTGTGGACCGCAGAGGGCCGAGGAGCTGCAGAGCTGAGGGAGAGCGGAGGCGAGGAGGCGGCGTGCGTAACGTACCTGACAGCAGGAAGAGAGTTCAGGTGAGCAGATGGAGATCAGGTTCAGACCGAAGAGTTTCCTCAACTTCAAATCTGAGTAGAGCTGCAAAAAAATATCTTCTCAGCATGGACATCACTACGTTTCTGCTGCCCTCGTCTCCATGTCTAACCTACAGAAGTCTGGTTTGATGATGATTTAGAGCCTCAGGAGTCTGTTGGTTGTTAGTGACACGCAGACACACACAGACCCACCGACAGTATCACCACCATCATTTTATAATAATTATCTCAAACGGAGCTAAAACAACGAGTCACCCGGAGGAAGTGCTTTAATCTTTCATTGTCAGAAAATGTTGAGAATGTTGCAGAACATGGAAACTGAAATCTGAACTTTTGTTTTTACAGCAGCTTAAAAAACAAGTTGCAGAAAACCAGCAGGACAGATTAAACGTGCTGCTGACAAACAGATGGAAAAGTACATTTACTCGAGTACACAGCAGGGTCACTGAATCCTGAATCACACTTTGGAGCGTCAAAGCTTCAGTGAGATTCCTGTGAATATTCAAAGCTTTGAGGGGAAGTTAGACGTTATACTTCTGTCATACGACTCACAGCTCACGTCTGTTCTCACTCTGGTTTATTAAACCAGGAAACAAACTCTTCTTGATTAAAGGCTGAGGAGAAGAAGAGTTTGGGAGATTCAGCATCAGATCTCAGATGAGACGCCTCCGGTCGTCCCACAGATAAAACAAACTTTTTCTAAACTTTGCTGTTGTGTCATTAAGACTGTAATGAGAGAAGACGACGGGAGGAGAGTCGTGAGCCGCTCTGCTTCACCTCGCCTCCAAACAATCAGCGTTCATCAGCATGCAGGCGAATTAAACTCTGTAGTTTAACTCTGCTTCTTACTCTTCATTAGTCTTGTGCCGCTTTTTTTGGTTACAGACGGATTTTGTCTGTAAAATCTAAATCTGTAAAGTCACCAGCACCTGGAGCGGTCGGATATTTAAAATAAGATGTAGATAGTAGAAGGCAGATAAACTGTAAAGACTGATGGACCTTAAAGTGTCGGAGCGATCTGACGCTTCAGTCTCTGTGACTGAACAGATTTACATCATAAAGACAAAACAGTTAGCTTGTCTGATATAATCTGATCATATAAATAACCTTTCTCCATTCAGCACTTTTTACTTTTGATACATTTTGTTATTGTTGCTGTCGCCTCAGTAAAACTCTGAATGTAGTTACTTTGTAATGGAGTATTTGTACATGCTGTATCAGTACTTTTACTTCAGTAGCAGGTCAGAGTACTTCATCCACAGCTGATGACACACAAACAACTTTTTAGTGTTGAGACATGAAGACGTGATAAATCGTGATCAGCTGACAGTCGCTGTAAACAAACACTAAACATTAAACATTAAACTTCATTGGAGGTTAAATCGTTTTATGCTGCTCTCTGATTGGTCGACAGCTGTCCGGTCACCCAGAACAAAGTTCAGGTGGACAGTTTTAACCAGCTGCTGTGATGTTGTGCTGAAGACTCAGCTCGGTGATGTCGACCGACGTTTTCAAGCACAAAACAAGAAGTTTACGTTTTAATTCTCGGAGCACAAAGAAATCAAACCAACACTTAAATTAATGTTTTTTAATCAAACAAAAGTCCACATCCAGCTTTTTGTTTCTGTCCTTTCGTGTGATTGATTTTACATTAAGCATTGATCGATTATCAGTGTTGGTGTT
The DNA here is from genome assembly GCF_040436345.1 of Pagrus major. Taxonomy (NCBI): domain Eukaryota; kingdom Metazoa; phylum Chordata; class Actinopteri; order Spariformes; family Sparidae; genus Pagrus; species Pagrus major. The sequence goes on from NC_133218.1 coordinate 38,937,108, forward strand.
TTTTGTGCAGCATCTTGTCTTTAGTGTCTAACGCTGTCTGATGTCACGAGTCACAGCTGATCAGCGCTGACTCGTCTGAATCTCTCAGACGACACCAGGTCTTTAGATATGATCCGTGTCAGAACTCGTTATGTGGATGAGGAAAAACACAGGGTGTAAAAGTTCTGAGTGATCTGGACTCAACACTGAAGCAGAAGTTTGTGTTAGCTGACATCAAGTAGAGCGACAGAGAGCGAGACCGCGAGAGCCGCCTGTAATCAGTAACTATACATCTGCTCTATGGAGCCACAGACGCCTCCACTGAGACACTGACATAATATTTATTTATTTAGTAACTTAACGTAGATTATTTGACCGGAGCAGTTTTATTGAAGACAGAGTTTTACACAGTTTATAAAGTTTCCGGAGTCTGGAGCTGATTTGCTGCCAACTGGAACAGAAATCAAACCCCAGTGAGAAACAAGAATACATGATACATACATACATACAGACATACATACATACATACAGACATACAGACATACAGACATACATACATGATCAGGTGTAGATGAACAGAGTAGACTGGATCACATGTTCTCCAGATGATGTATCCGGATACAGGTCCTGTTTGAACACCAGGTGTGTGTTGTCAGACGGATGTCAGTGAATCGTCATGAAACAGTTAGAGGAACCATATGTTTTTTTTGGAGGGACGTGTGGATACCAACAGGGCTAAATGTGCGTTGTGACGCCGCCATGGTGTTAGCGGTCCACGACTGACAACAGTGAATAGAGACTTTGGTGGCTGAACCGGGCTGCTGCCACCAAATAGGACCGTTAAAGCCCAACTGCCTCCATCGTTCTCAGGCTGCGTACGGCCCCGAGCCAGAAGTGACGCTCTTTTAAACCTTTATTTAAAACCTCATTAGAGGCTGCTGTTAGCAGCAGTTAGCAGCAGTTAGCAGCAGTTAGCAGTTACTATAGCAACATTAAAGCTATCGGTCCAGAGTTGAGGCAGAGCAGCCGGACGACAGAGAATAACGTCTCCATGAAATCTGATCCAGATTCGCCCAAAATTAGTGATTAAAGTTGTTTTTGTACAGAAACTCTTCACACATACATCCATGACAGCATCATGAACAGTAAGAGGATGTTTATTAGACTCAAAGATGGACCCAGAGTTCAGGAAAAGGAAATTAACCATTAAGGACATCTACAGAGCGTCATGGTCGGCCTGATCGGCCTGATGCTGGAGTACAGATGAGACACAGTCTGAGACTGAAACATGGACTTTGTCTTCATGGGAACTTAAAGAGTCGTTTGTTCTGGTTGGATCTGACGTGTCCTGGTTCCTCACAGGAATGTGAAGCATCTGATCACATGACGTGAAACATTAAAATCCTGTTACATGTCTGTCGGTCAGATCAGAGTTACGTAACCACAGACTCTCCATCTGATGATGTTAATCTGAGCTCTGACGGGAGGTCAGACTCTCCTGCTGCAGGACGCTTCAGTGTTTCAGTCAGCGAACAAACTGTTTAAATCAAATGTTTGTGAAGGAGCTGCTGACTGTCGGTGGGACGTGTCCACAGTGTGTCATCAGCTGTGTGACGTCGTCTCGTCTCCGGACTGACAGACGGATCCAATCAAAGATAATAAGCTGCAGTAGCTTCCTGTGTTTTGGACTCTGTGGCTCTCCGTCCAATCGGGGCGGCTTGTTATTCGTCCACAGCACAAATGTATGTATGTGAGACGAGCTGCAGTTTGACTGCGTGGTTCTGATTCTGGCCCGTCTTCCTCCAGGACTTTTTGTTTCTCAGATGTCTCTCCTTTGACTTACTTTATTTTTGTCCCTCAGTCCTACCTGTAGACACAGGAAGTGAGTTTGATGTGTCAGCACTTTGAACAGAGTTTGACCTCCTTTCAACAGTCATAAAAACAACAGACCTCTGAATCACGACAGTGACAGATTCTGCAGCGGCCGCACGAAACGCTGTCCTGACCCGATGATCGTAACTCTGAAGTGATTCAATATTAGGATTCATTGAGATTTTTATCTTTTTAAAGTCATCATACACTTTGACACCGAGTCAAAGCTGCAGTGAGTGATCTGACACATGCAGCTGTTCCTGCTCATCCAGCTGCTGAAAACAGATAAAACTAAATAATGTAGAAGAACGTCTCCACCTGGTGGTGACTGTGTTTGAAGCTGGTTTTCTTTTATGATCTTAAAATGTGCAACAATGAATGTTTGGACAAAACAAACAGTTTGAAACAACAAACAAGAAACTGAAACAACGAAAACAACAAATGATAAACAAAAACTAAGATACACTAAATAAAATATACAGACTCGACATTTTATAGAACAAAAGATCGAGAAAATAATAATGAAAATATGTGGCAGAGACACACACACAGACAGACACACACACAGAGACACACACACTCACACACAGACTCACACACACACACACAGACTCTCACACACACACACACACACACTCACACACACTCACACACAGACTCACACACACACACACTCTCGGGGCTGTTGAACACTGTCGGGGGAGGAGCTGCTCCTCACGCTTCAGTTGATGCTGAAATATTTATCCGTCGACGGGATGAAGGGGGAGAAGGGGGGAGAGGGGGGAGGAGGAGGTGTGATTCTGCTGTGCTGTTGCTAGGGTAACAGAGAGGGAGGAAGCCGTGTGTGTGTGTGTGAGTGAGTGTGTGTGTGTGTGTGTGTGAGAGTGGAGGGGGTCGGCGGGTGGTGGTGACACTGATCCTGCTGCTGTGTGTCGGTGTGACGCTGCAGAGAGGAAGAGGATGCGGCGATGATGGAGACGGCGAGGCCGCAGGGAGGGAGGTAAGAACCGAGCGGTCGGGCGACACAAAGAGGAGAGACGGAGGGATGGAGGACGGAGGATGGAGGACGGAGGGATGGAGGCTGCAGAGGAAACAGACATGTTGAATAGAGACGGAGGTTAATCCGCTGAGATGCAGCTCTGACTGTAACCTGATGCAGAGAGTCGTCTTTCCACTGATGACCTGAATACACGTCGTGTGTTCGGCTGCAGGAAGCTTCATTTCATTTTATTTGTATCCTCTGTGGATTCACTCACTCGTCCTGATAATCCTCCTTTTGTCTGGTGACGTTCTCACTCCGTTCTTTATTCGACCTCCTGTGATTATCTCATCAGTCCCACACGTACGATTCATCTCTGCGGCTCTGAAGCACGTTTGTTCCCACCAGAGCAGATCTTTGGCTTTAATTACGTTAGAAGGAGGTTCTGCTCGGTGAATGTTTCTGTGCAGGTTCTGCTCGGTGAATGTCTCTGTGCAGGTTCTGCTCGGTGAATGTTTCTGTGCAGGTTCTGCTCGGTGAATGTTTCTGTGCAGGTTCTGCTCGGTGAATGTTTCTGTGCAGGTTCTGCTCGGTGAATGTCTCTGTGCAGGTTCTGCTCGGTGAATGTCTCTGTGCAGGTTCTGCTCGGTGAATGTTTCTGTGCAGGTTCTGCTCGGTGAATGTTTCTGTGCAGGTTCTGCTCGGTGAATGTTTCTGTGCAGGTTCTGCTCGGTGAATGTTTCTGTGCAGGTTCTGCTCGGTGAATGTCTCTGTGCAGGTTCTGCTCGGTGAATGTCTGAACCAGTCAGACGCCAGAGAACAGACAGACATCATGCTCACCTCCAGCTGCTGCAGGTGAAGGACAGGAAAACTGCAGATTTCAGCCTGAAGAAATCGTCTCGTTTTTCTTTACATGCAAAGACATTTTTTTTATTGATGTAACATTTGAAACTGTGAGGTCATCGTCATCATCGTCATCATCGTCAGGCAGCTCAGGTATCTCACAGGTCCCGTCTGTCGTGGCAGGTGTGGGTGGGGCTACACTCAGGTCTCATAGTGTGACACATTTATTGGCTTCATTCAGTTGTTGTAATGAATTCTGAAGAATCAGACTCGTTGATGTCTGTGTTGAGTTAACGGTCAGACTGAGGTCAGAGTGTTGTCGTCTCTGAGGAGCAGCTGCAGCTCTGTAGAGTCATCAGTGGTGTTGTTGGCTTTATTCTGAGCTCCGCCTGTTCAGGTGTCCTGAGGAGAGCTCGACCGACTGCAGCTCAGAAAACACAAGATATTTATTTTTCTGTGTGTGTGTGTGTCTGTGTCTGTGTGTGTGTGTGTCTGTGTGTGTCTGTGTGTGTGTGTGTGTGAGCAGACAGGGTTTGACTCTGAGCACATGGAGACGGAAAGAAAACAGGAAGAGATGATTTGACCCAGTTTAGAGGAGGAGGAGGGAGAGGAGGGGGGAGGAGGAGGAGGAGGAGGGAGAGGAGGAGGTTCAGTGATTCATTGTATTTCTGTCTTTATTCATTTTGGTGAACTTGCTTTGAAGAACAAACAGTAATACGCAGTAATAAAACCACCACCAGGAGGCGCCGTGTTGCTCTACAGAACTGAGGTTTATGTTTCATCTGTTTAAAGATACAATCTGTGAAACATGTCCAGGATTTGAAGGCAGCTCCAGAACTACAGGGGGCAGCGTATCACCAGAGACACAGACAACTGCTGCTCTCTGCTGGCTAGCCTTGGCTGCAGCTAGTTACACTTAGCTAATTAGCTCAATTAGCTGTGGAGCTAGTAGCCGAGTCGAATCCGCCTCTGTTGATGGGAAAAATATTTGAATGGTTGTCAGGTCTGGACATCAGACTGGGACTGAGCTCAGCCTCTGAGAGCGACGGAGGTCAGTGTGAAGACGGAGGACACACTACAGAGGCGATTTACAGCGGCTCTGACCAGGACTATAGAAGACACGTCCAGTCTGAATGAAGTGTGTTTGATGAGGTAACGAGGCGATGAAGCTCGTCTGAGTTCAGTCAGAGAAACTTGAGTTCAGACGGTGGACGGTTGTATTTTTCTGTTCAGAAGGAAAATAGATGTCAAAATATTTCTTTCTTCACATTTAGTGAGTTCATGTTGTCGACTTGTTGGACTCAGTAGTGAACTGGCTGCTTTTACATCTCCAGCTGAGACTACAGGCTGTCAGACTGTCACCTCTGAGCTACAGAGGGGTGTGAGGAGGCTAGCTGGTTAGCATGCTAACTTTAGCAGACACCTCTGCAACACAGGACAGAGACCAGATCTTACAAACTGCTCCTTTACCACCTGTCAGCTGACGTCAGTGAGTGAATCTACCTCTGTGTCTCTGTGACGGACCGTCCCTGATCCAGAGTCAGAGTCGAGCTGTGTGTCGAGGTGTGTAGTCAGTTTTCAGACGCCTCTGTTGGACCGTGGAGGTGTCAGACGGCAGCAGATGGCTCAGTGCGGCTCCCAGCTGCTTTCACAGACAGGAAGCAGTCGGCTGCTGGTTGGAAACTCTGGATGGAAAAAACACGTCGTTCCACGAGTTCATCAGTGACTGAAGGAGGAAAATATAAACTGAAGGAAACCTCAGAGCTGCAACACACGACGGGCCGACCAGAATCAGCACATTTACTCCTGTGTGTGTGTGTGTGTGTGTGTGTGTGTGTGTGTGTGTGTGTGTGTGTGTGTGTGTGTGTGTGTGTGTGTGTGTGTGTGTGTGTTCAGAGGCAGTGTGAGGTCTGCAGTGAGACGTGTCAGCAGCTGTCAACACTAATAATACGTTCATATACTGTGTGTGTGGCAGCATATTACTCCATCTTAAAGCTCTAATCCGCACTTTCACAATGTGTGTGTGTGTGTGTGTGTGTGTGTGTGTGTGTGTGTGTGTGTGTGTGTGTGTGTGCGGCTCCAGCACTTTAATACCTTCTTACCCTGGAGGGTCTGAACGTCTGATGAATGTGTGTTTCTTTCTCCTCGTTGGTGTTTTATTATCAGGACGACACTGAGGCCAGAATGTGTGTTTCATGAGCAGGACCACCTGAGGTTGTGACATCATCACAACCCCAGCAGGTTCTGACGTGATGGACCCGTTGGTCACTACTCCAGGAAACAGGACGGACTCTAGAAACAACTTAAACAAACACATCTGCTCTGCTATTAGCCAGAGAGCTAACGTCATGCTAGCAGACTTCAGAGTCAGTAACTGTGTACGGTCGACAAACAGTAAAAATAGTTTCACAGCATGTTAAACAGCAGCAGCCACGTCACCGTCCACCAATCAATACGAAGGTGTTCAGAACAGGTGACCATCCACGTGTGATGTCAGACTGACGGTGTCGGCTACTGCAGCTTGTTGTGGTGCAGGCGCCCTCTTGTGGCAATCAGAGGACTCATTTCAGATCTCGGCTACGGCGCGTTGTTTTAGGCTGCTGAACAGGAAGTAGTTCTAATGGTGCGCATTAATACAGATTTAATTGACACCCTGCAGCCAATCAGAATCGAGTATCTGCCCACACCATGGTTCAGTATGTCGGACAGACCTGCGTTAATATCTGACAGTTTATCACACCGAGCGCTCTGCATCGTTTTGATGCCGATTTCTTGACCTCGATATCGGTTCCTGAACGCGTCACATGCTTTTTCCCTTATAACGATTGATCACCCTGTTGCGCACAGACCGGCTGCACAGACGTAGTGTTGTCAGAGATATCGATTTTAATATTGATTCTGAATCCTTGAAACAGCGTTGATACTTGTTTTCTGCGGTGTCGATAAACAGGAAGCAGCTGCACCATCTCACTCCTCTGGGAGCGCGAGCTGACCAACATTTTTAACAGCGGGAAAAAACAAATGTTTGAGAGAGAGTATGATATTTAATGTTAACTACAGTCTTTGTTCTTCGCTACCAGCTCATTGTCATGTTAAAGTATATAAAGTGTAGTTTTAATAAAAATCTAAAATTTTATACCCTCAGCTTCATGTCAGTTTTACCGTGTGGTATCGAACATGGCAGCAAATGTCCATATTTTTCGAGATATTGTGTCAAAGACAGAAACTTCAGTGTCGACGTGCTTTTCTGAGGATTTTTGAAGCGACTGTTTCCACGGTGACGACTCAGTGTGATCGAGACCTGAAGGTGGAGTTGATGGCTGATGTTACAGGTGGACAGTGTTTGTTCTTAGTGTCAGCAGGTGGACGTTGAAGAGTGAGAGTCTGAGTCATTCATGAAGCTCTTAGTCGTCTCTGGTCAGTGGAGGGTTAACGAGGCCATCTGCTGCGAGGATTAACAGATTACACACGAGTTCATCCTGACCGTCAGCTGTTCTGACATCAGATGTGTATAATCCCGTCCAGGGACTGCAGGTGTGTTACCTGGCTCCAGGTCAGTGTGTGTGCAGCAGCTCACTGGTCCTGTGGCCCGGCTGACTGGGACCAGTGGAGACGTGTGAGGATGTGAGTGAGCGGCAGGCAGCATGCTGGGCTGGGTGGGAGCTCTGATCAATAAGAGCTGGCTGGACAGAGAGCGCCATGTCCACCCGTCAGAGAGGAAGCCTCACTGTGGACGTGGACGCCAGGTAAGAGCAGACGGAGCAGGGTCAGGTCAGAGGCTGTCGTCTGATTGGTGGGATCACACAGGTGAGCCAGAGACTGTTAAAGACCTGAAGAGTCCGGGGAGGTTAATGTAAAGAAAGACTGACTCACAGCTCAGGTAGACTCACCTGTCTGCCTGCGTAGAAAGGCTGTACCCTGACTCAGCAGTGCTTTGAGCTAAATGCTAACAGCATGCTAACCTGCTCACAGTGACAGAGCTAACATGCTAATATTTAGCAGGTGTAATGTTGACAGTCTTCAGCATATTAAAACAGCTTTGCACCATCTGAGCTCCAGGCTAATGGAGCTGTTAGCCAAGTGGGCTAACCCCGACTTTTCTTGCTGGCTCTGATCCGGAGCAGGTTGGCCTGAGTCTGGTCTGGTGCCAGTGTGAAGCAGAGCTAAAGCTAACGAGTGTCAGCGTTAGCTGCGTGTCTCAATGCACATTGAGACGTAGATGTGTTGAGGTTTATTGTTTCTCCATCAGCTCCTGTAGACTTCAGTACAGCTGCCACCACAGTCTTGACCCAGAGATTCAGTGACGTGATGACTCGTCCCTCTTTTTGTTTTCTTGGTTTACATCAGGAAGCTTTATGCAAATCGTAGTTTGGGGGCGCAGTGGTCCTGATTCTGCCTGAAGGGGCTCGGACTGTGAAAGATCTATCAGGCTGTGATCCACAGAGATATTTGTGAGGAGATACGTTCAGTGGTTTGAGTCTGAACATGAAGAAAAATATTAAATATTACAAAAGAGTTTTTAAAACAACTCACGTGCAAAGGAGAAACTTTTACTTTCGCAACTGTAATTCCTCTGTTTTATTGTGAAAAACTCAGGTTTAATGTTCTTTTCTTCCTGTGTGTGTGTGTGTGTGTGTGTGTGTGTGTGTGTGTGTGTGTGTGTGTGTGTGTGTGCAGCCGGTCCAGCGGTCCAGCGCTCTGCTCAGCCCGGCGGTCATGTTCAGCACAAGAAAAACCTGGGACCTTAGCCACGCCCCCTGCCTGCAGGACTTCTGGAAGAAAGACATCTCATTGGACGGTGAGTCGCACGTCTGTCGCAGGAAAAAAACACCAGCGTGGCTGCATTTTTGGCATGACAGCTGCGTGTGTGTGTGTGTGTGTGTGTGTGTGTGTGTGTGTGTGTGTGTGTGTGTGTGGAGTCATACCTGTTAGTAATGAATGGAGCTGGACAGGGAGAGGAAACCTGAGTGTGTGTGTGTGTGTGTGTGTGTGTGTCAAGGGGACGACCAGGTGAGCTTAATGATAATTTTCTGTCTGTTTGTGTGTGTTTGTGTGCGTTTGTGTCTCAGCTGATTGTGTTTCCGTCTCAGGAGACGACAGATCAGGTTCAACACTGCAGCTTTTGTCCGGCAGAGTTTTTCCTTCACGTTGTTTCCTCTTTGGTTCCCTGTGAATCTGCTCTGTCAGCTTTATATCAGTTTGTAGACGTTCAGGTTTGTTGGGAGCTGCAACGATCGCTCTGCTACGATCTTCATGAGTTTAGCTGTCAGTCATTTCTGGAGCAAACATGTTCAACTTTTCTCTGCTGTCAGTTTCTCAAATGAGTTGATTTCCTCTTTGGACTGTTGGTCCGACCAAACAAAACATTTGAAGACGTCACTTTGAAGATTTCTTGGCTGTTTTCTGACGATTTGTTTGTAGAGGATTGATCCTGATTATATTAAGAGAGCAGATTAACTGAACATTTCCTTTAAATCAAATGAAGATAATTTGTGATAACAGAGCTTTAATGGAAGATTTTATGTTAAATATCAGTCTTTTACTTGTCGTGGATTATTAATTCATGGATGCAGGATCGAGGGGTGTGAGGAGGCTGCAGCGCCGCCTGACACGAGGCTGTAACATGCTGAAGTCAGAAAATTAAGACTGTCAGGAACAGTGTTCACAAAGTTTATACAGTTTCTTCTGACTCAACAACTCACTAAATTGATGGTTTTTATAATGGAGTCTGGTGGAGTTTTAAAACATAGCTGTGGAGTAACTGGAGACCAAAGAAACATCAGATGTCTCCACTCAGCTTGTCTGCTGTGATCACAGTCTGCAGGAGAGAAGAGATCACAACCTGATCTGAGGAGACGTTATTCGCTCCCTCGACGTGCGGTCGAGCTCGTGCACCCACTTCAGACGGGGTGCATGCTAACACTGTTAGCTCAGCAGCTACAGAGAAGAGCTCCTCTTTAATGAAGCGGTCTCGGGGCTTCTGCAGGCTTCTTGGATTACGAGCTGTATGGAGCCTTTTAGTTTTCCTCAGCATGGGGATGAGTAGATAATGACTGAGGGTGCGTTCAGGATCACAAACCTTTTCTTTTTACTGTCAGTACGTTCTGCAGCTGCTCTAACAAGTTCAGTCTGTTGCCTGCAGGATGTGAACCACTTCACATACTGGACCTGCGTTTCAGTCTGAAACCAAAATATTGATTATTTTACTCCCTGACCTTTTTATCAATCAGATGAAGCTAAAACTGAACACAAACAGCTGCTCCACATTTCTGTCTTAATAAAAGACGACGTGAACGATTTCAGTCAGGAGAAATCTGACTGGACTCTCAGAACTAACTGCTCAACTTAAAGCTTCATCATCCAGCCTTGATTAGCCTTGATTAGCCTTGATTAGCCTTGACAGTTATTGATTATTTTTTGATCAGACGACAGTCCTCCAAAGTGACGTCTTCAGGCTGTTTGATAAGAAACAGTAGAAGAAGAACAGACGCAGCTCTTTGAAGAGTTTGACTGAAAAAAACATGAATTATAGAAACTGCCATTTAAGCTGTGTGTGTGTGTGTGTGTGTGTGTGTGTGTGTGTGTGTGTGTGTGATGTTTTCTGCAGAGTCAACATTCACTGTGTCATCTACAGAAAGCAAACACAGCATTTTCTCCTGCGTGTGTTTATAATCCAGTCTTACAGTCTGTCAGCGTGTTGCGTCGGGTCAGAACGGTATTTAGTTTAAAACATGTTTCTCCTCAGTCTGAGTCCACGTGTGTGTGTGTGTGTGTGTGTGTGTGTGTGTGTGTGTGTGTGTGTGTGTGTGTTAAGTCTTTTTAATGCTCAGATTTCTCTCACAGAGTGCAGATTGTTCTCAGGTTGATAAGATTTGAGGCCTCGTAGAAAACTTGTGACCACACACACACACACACACACACACACACACACACACACATACACACACACACACAGGTTAATGTGTCAGCAGCCGTTATCACCTGTGATCTGGTCGGACTGGTTTCCATGGTATTCAGGAGGAGTGCAGGTTTTACTGGGGAACAGGAGGAGGGTCGAGTTCAGGTTTTATTTGTCGCTTCGTTCTCTGACCTCATTAATTATAATCACTGAGCTGCTTATGGATTCTGCTCATTAAGAGACTAAACCTCGTACACATGTACATCAGGAGGTATGTGGAGTTTAACCAGCAGCTGTTAATGAAGCTCATTTATTTCTGTGCAGCACAATGTGAGCTGAGCGTTCAGTCAGACGAGCTCGTGCAGCTGATGTTTGTTCCTCTGGTCTGAGACTCAGACGAGGCTGAGGAGTCAAACAAATATCAAAGTCAAAATATATATATATCATTTTTCTTTTGTTTTTACAAAACCTAACGCAGAAAACGATTCCTCAGGTCATTTAACTCTTTGAACTGAAACTGATTCTTTCTTTTTTTTTCTGTTGCCGAGTTCAGTTCAGAGTCTCTACGGACGGCTTCGTGCCAAACCTTTGCTCAGTTTGTCCCTCCTGTGTGTCCGTAGCGAGCTCAGTGGACTTCCTGATGAGTGATGGTGAAGACGACGGCTCCTTCCTGTCTCTGCCCACCGCCGCCTTCTCACAGCGCCCCTCTCTGACTGCAGAGCTGAACGAAACAAACGCACCCAGCCAGCAGCTGCTCATCCAGGTAACACACAGGGTGGACGCCGTGCGTGTGCGTGTGCGTGTGCGTGTGCGTGTGCAGTGACAGACTGCTGACTCTCAGCTGACATCAGCACCGACTCTGACACCTCAGGGAGACTTCCTGTCACCTGCTCATCACATCTGTGACATCACTGCTGATCCACTCTGATGTTTTAGTGACTGCACGATGTTCAGCGGATCCTCATGTGGTGACGGTGACCTCGGCTGCTCATCGAGCTCGAGTGTCGTCACGTGTTGCGAGGATGAAATGAACTGCGTTACTTTCTGTCTTCAGTCTCGTTAAACTCTCAGCCTTTATTCAGCATCTGGATCTTAATTTAGCCTCATGTTGGATGAAGAGTTCACTACAGTTTAAATGTTGGACCACAGATGAAAAACAGACTCTGGTGCGTCGACAGGAACATTCAGAAACGTCTCTGTTTAATGCCTCCATCAATAAAAATACCTGAGTTGTTGAACACAGTGAAACTTAACCTGGCTGCTTGCTGAAGGTGACTCACGGTCGTGTCTCACTGACACACCTAAAGCTGAAGTTATGTTTCCATGGAGATTCATGTAAACATCTTAGTAACCCTACACAGAGAAGTGTGTGAGGGTTAACACACACACACCTGAGTGCACATCAAGCAGGTGGACGGAGACGAAAACAAACCGACGACCTAAAAGTATAAAATAAACCGACATGTGAACGTCTGAGATCCTCGTTCACGTTCGCCTCACGTCACTGCAGCCGTTTCCATCCACGTGTTCTTATTCGTTTTTTAAAGTATCGCTTTAGAAAAAAGTTGATTGACACGACGAACTTTAAAAACTAGAGTTAATGATCTTAACGGGAAATGAAAACATTTCTTCTAAATAAGTTGTGACGTAGCGAACATTTAGCTCATGCGACTGATCAGCTGTTCGTGCTGTTTGGATCTTGTTGTTGTTCCCGTGATGTGATCGTCTTCACGTCTTCATCTTCACATTAATGTATGAAACAAACACAAATGTCAGATTTCCAGCACGTTTTAATGGTTTTCCAACAGGAGATCTGGCGCCACCTGCTGCTGATCTCTCCTAACAATCACATGACGGCAGTGGATAGAAACAAACGTTCACGTTTTCTTTTGCCAATTTTCTTGAAATGTGGTTAAAATGTGTGACACGTCTGGATGAAACACGACTGATACGTCCTGAGAAAACGTGCACAGGATATTCTGTCATGCACGTCACTGATTCATTGACTCGTTCAGCAGCCGAACACAAACCAACATCTTGTCTGTACTAAATGTTTCGCTGTCTCATCATCGTTTCTCTCTTCATTTGTCTCGTCTCATTCTGTCCTCCATGTTTCCACTTTTCCACGCTGTCCTCCGTCTCAGAGGGTCACCTGGTCTTGCTGGTGGACTCCTGTCAACGTAAAAACCTTCATTCTGCTCCTCACTGTCTCATAGCTGCTGCAGCTTTCGCTCAGAGCTCCTCCTCGTCTCCCTTTTCTTCTTCTGCATGTTTCCTTTTGCTTCTTGGTGTTGTCATCCCTCCTCTCTGCTGACGTCGTAGAGCTGTAGGTGTTTAGAAACAGCAGCTTAGTCTGAAGTCCACATGACGGTCGATCATCGTGTGTGTGTGTGTGTGTGTGTGTGTGTGTGTGTGTCTGTGTGTGTGTGTGTGTGTAGACTCTACAGGACAAAGTGTGTGAGTTTCAGGCTCGTCTCCGCTCTGAAGAAGTGACCCGTCACGTTCTGCTCCAGCAGCTGCAGCAGCAGAGCGTCCAGGAGAAGACGAGTGTCGTTGGAGGCGTTCAGACGTCTGCTCCGCCCAACGGTGAGGTCGCAGCTGCACGAGGTTCTGATGTGGACGATGTGTTAAGAACAGATAGAGACACGAAGTCCGGTCACAACTTAAGCAAAACACAACAGAGAACACATTCTGTCCTCTGGTCTTCATCACCAAGTCAAACAAAAACTAACAAATGATCTTAATGCAAAAACATCAGGTCAGTGTAAATGTTAACTGATGAGTTACAAGAAATGTCAAACTAGGTTGGCCAAAATATCCAGAACTGGTCGAGTTGTATTTGATACCAGAACCCAGCTGATGTTCTGCAGAAGCAGAAATCATCATCATCAGAAACCAAACATGTTGAAGATGCTCCGGAAGTTTTCTTGTAAACACAGTTTGTTTTCATTTCAGCCGTGAGATCGAACAAACATGTCAGTCTCCTCCTTCTTAGTGTCTGCTCGGTTATTTTCATGAAAACTAAATTACACTGGGAACCATTGATAATAAGTGTGTGTGTGTGTGTGTGTGTGTGTGTGTGTGTGTGTGTGTGTGTGTGTTTAGGTGTGAGGGTGTTGCAGCCAGGTGAACAACCTTTAGATCGTTTCAGCTGTCCAGAGGAAGAGCAGCTCGTTACTCGGCTGCGCACACAGGTACGTCTACAGGAAACGCATCACACATGTAGAGCTGCTGACAGGAAACGCATCACACATGTAGAGCTGCTGACAGGAAACGCATCACACATGTAGAGCTGCTGACAGGAAACACATCACATCTTCATCACTCCTCTATAAACTTCCAGTAGTTCTTCAGGAAGTTGTTCACATTTTAGTATTTTAACATTTCAGCGTCTTCACAGTTCCCGACCTGACACGGATCAGAGTGTCAGTCAGTCGAGTGTGAGCTGAGTCTCTTTGACGTCTATTTGTTTCGGTTCTGTGAACAAACATTCAGTTTTAGAGTCGAGGGTGTGTAACGACGTCCTCTGACAGGTATATCTACAGGTGATGCGTCAACTGTCAGGCTGCATATAAGTACGACACGTGAAACCAGTTTGACACTTAAACAGGTTTGTTTCACTGATGTCATCAAACTGTGGGTTTGATCTGCAGCTGCTGTGAATCATCTGTATTCAGAGCAGTGGAGATATAAGAGGACATTTAAACAGGACCACACTGTCACAAAGATCTTTTTATGAAAATGTTGTCTGTTGAATTTTTTGCATGGAGTAAAAAAACAGCTCTCAGAAAAAGGTCTGAAACAAAAAGTGTTGAAGGAGTTTTAGTTCGATGTGATGTCGACGTGTCTGCAGGTGGAGGAGCTGGAGGAGAAGCTGTTGGACCAGACTCAGGAGGTGGAGAGACTTCGCTCTGAACTGGTGAGACTGCCGGACCACAAAACACAGCTTCATATAAATATATATCACACATGCACGCACACGCACATGCACACACACACACGCACACACACACAGAGCCGCCTTCAGGTATCATGGATGCAAGAATGTAAATGAACTGATTGTACATGTTCTCTATCGACTCTTCTGACAACATAACACATTTTGAGGTATTGATTTAACGTGTGTGTGTGTGTGTGTGTGTGTGTGTGTGTGTGTGTGTGTGTGTGTGTGTGTGTGTGTGTGTGTGTGTGTGTGTGTCCTGTAGGGGGCGACAGACCTGGAGAAGCAGCTGGAGCTGCTGGTGGTGGAGAACCAGCGTCTGAAGCAGGAGCTGAAGTCATGCAGGAGCTCAGAGCTTCACAGCCTCGACGCTGCTGCAGAGAGCTGCAGCCACTGCCCTCACAGCCAGGTATACACACAGCCAGGTACACACACAGCCAGGTATACACACAGCCAGGTACACACACAGCCAGGTACACACACAGCCAGGTACACACACAGCCAGGTATACACACAGCCAGGTACACACACAGCCAGGTACACACACAGCCAGGTACACACACAGCCAGGTACATACACAGCCAGGTATACACACACAGCCAGGTGTATATATACACATATACAGGTATACACAGGTATAGACAGGTATACACACACACGTCCTCATATAAACCCTGTGTGTGCTGCAGGATGCCGAGTCCCTGCGGAGGGAGGTGTCTCGCTGGGAGAACCAGGCCCGGCAGAGGGAGCGGAGGCTGGCTGAGCTGGAGCGAGAGCTGCTGGAGAAAAGCTCCAGAGTGGAGAACCTCCGCCTGCAGCTGGACGAGTCCACCCGACAGCTGGACGACGGCCGGAGGCAGATGGAGGAGACCAGGCGGAGGCAGGGGGAGACGGAGCAGAAGCTCAGCCTCCGTCTGCAGGAGTGTGAGGACGAGCTCGCCAGGCAGGCTGCAACGCCCCCCAGAGTCAAGGTGAGGAGGCGCTGGTCAGACGGTGTAGTCCCTACATGACAGGTGACAGTGAGGCTCAGTGTGAAGAGTCTAACAGGGATCAAGACGGCAGAAGAAATGTCAGCTGACATTAATGTTGAACTGTGTCTCGTCCTTCAGTACGTGACCCACACGGTGGAGGTGGAGTCGGCCGACTCTCAGAAAGCTCTGGCTGAGCTGCAGACGAAGAACGCCGGCCTGCAGGAGCAGCTGTCTGTCCAGAGGCAGCTGCTGAGGGAGCTCGAGACGCAGCTGCACGAGTCGCAGAGGACCTGCGCTCAGCTCAGGACGCAGGTAACATCACAGGAACTCACTCTGCTGCAGCTCACCTGTCTGTTTCACACCTGTCCGTCTGTCTGTTTCACACCTGTCTGTTTCACACCTGTCTGTTTCACACCTGAACGTCTGTCTGTTTCACACCTGTCTGTTTCACACCTGTCTGTTTCTTGTTCTCGGTGTCTCCAGAGTCGGACGTTTCAGACTGGTGTCAGTTTCGTGTGTTCAGTGCAGTTTAGCCTAGCTTAGCACAAAGACTGGCAGCAGAGGGGAGCTGTTAGCCTGTAACTCCACCAGTAGACAAAAAAAACACTCTAAATGTGTCAGAGTTGTTGGAAAGTCTATTTTTGACGGAGCCGTGTCTGACCTGGACCCTGATTTCCCATCATGCTCCATTAAGCCCTCATTTCACTTCACTGCCTCACTAACGTCTGTATTCTGTATGTCAGCTGTTTTATTTCTCTTTCTGTCCCTGAAGTCTTAATCAGGATATTTTTATAGTTGGGTCAGTTGTTGTCAGACAGCCTGTGTGACTGCAGCCTGTCTCATTAACACACTAATTAACAGTTAATCAGCTGCTTTAACCTCCTTTCTGTCTGTTAATGATGCGGGTCAGCGAACGACTTCGCTGTTTGTTAAAAACCGGGTTTTAAATCAACGTTACAGATTATCATGGTCCATCTATTAAAATGTTGCTATCGATTTTCAATCTTTGGATCTTTTTGATAAACAAACAAATGACGACTTCATTTTTTTTCAGTGATCTGATTGGTCGGTGGTCGGACTGTTGGCAGGTTTTGATTAAATGAAGTTGAAGTTAACCTAATCCTGAGCAGGTTACCATGGTGATCTACTCTGGTTACCATGGTGATCTCTTGTGGTTGAAAGTGAGGAAGCTTATGATGTCGTAAAAACCTGAATTAAAGGAAAATTCTGTCATTTTTCTGCTCGGTGTTGAAGCTGAACTGGGTTTGGGTCCCTCTGCAGCCATAACGGCGTCTGCGTCCTGTGTTTACTTTGTCAGACACAAACATTTTGATGGATTCAAGGAAATAAAATATGTTTTTTTGGAAGGTGTGACTGAGCAGCTGTGCAGCTGATGATGTCATCAGGTGTGACTGAGCAGCGGTGTAGCTGATGATGTCATCAGGTGTGACTGAGCAGCGGTGCAGCTGATGATGTCATCAGGTGTGACTGAGCAGCTGTGCAGCTGATGATGTCATCAGGTGTGACTGAGCAGCGGTGCAGCTGATGATGTCATCAGGTGTGACTGAGCAGCTGTGCAGCTGATGATGTCATCAGGTGTGACTGAGCAGCTGTGCAGCTGATGATGTCATCAGGTGTGACTGAGCAGCTGTGCAGCTGATGATGTCATCAGGTGTGACTTAGCAGCTGTGCAGGTGATGATGTCATCAGGTGTGACTGAGCAGCTGGTGATGTGATGATGTCATCAGGTGTGACTGAGCAGCGGTGCAGCTGATGATGTGATGATGTCATCCTTCGGGTCACTTTAACCTCCTCACCTCTGCAGTTCTTCTTCTTCTCTCTGCATGCGTTCGGCTGCAGCTGGTCACCGATCAAAGCCGTCTGTGCGGCTTCCTCTCCAAGACCGTCGGCCGGGGCAACAGCGAGGTGGTTCGCAGGTTGTCCAAGGTTGGCCCCGCCCCCTCCCTTCCCTTGTGACATCAGAGGTCACGGCGAGAGCGAGGCTCTGTGCTGACTGAGAGTCCAGGCTGCAAAGCTCCAGAACCACAGAGACCCAGCTCGTTCACAACCAGCTGATCATGTAGAGGCCTTCAGTGATCGGACGCATGTAGTTCTGATATAATGAGAATAAAGATACAGTAAAATAATTTTAATATCAAACAAAATATTATTGATTAAGATTAATTGAGCACTCAACAAATTACAGTTAAAATAATTCTATAATATAAATAAATAAATCTATTTATTATCATTTTATTACAGCGTCTTTAAGACACAGCTGCCTCCTGACATTTAACTTATTATATTTTAAAATTGAAATATAGATATAGACCGTTTTTCATCCCTGAGTAGCGTCTGCAGGCAACTGTCTAAAAAACCTCCAGATGAAAACAAGAAGCACATTAAAGGAGAGACGCAGCTCATAAAATACAATTACTCAGATCGTCTCTCGTCTGGACCGCGATGTTCAGACAGTGAGAAGAGTTCAGAGAGAGTTTAGTAAGAAAATCTACTTTAAATAATCCTGAAGCAAGAGTGAAAAAAGCTGAATGAAATACATTAATATAATTAAGTAATTATATATAGAACAATAAACTACGAGTACTTCTGATGAAGAGACATTTGGAAAGATGAGGAGTGAATCTGTGAATTAGTTTGAAAGTGAGATGAAATAATTACAAGATTTCTTTCTCTGAATTGTTTCTTGTGAAAAAATGAAATTAGTTTATCACTGAAAAGGTCAGAATGTGGTTTAACTGGTTTAACTGGTCTTGCTGGGAGCTTTGCAGCCTGTCAGACTCCAGTTACTGTTAATGAACCCAGTAAATCTGTCCCAGTGCTCCCTGTGCTCTCCTCCACACTGCAGCCAGCAGGTACAGCTGATTCACTGCTGACGTCACATTTTATGTCATCAACGTGGCCACGATGTGCTATTAGCCTAGCTTAGCACAAAGACGGGAAGAAGAGGGGAACTGTTAGCCTAGCTGCTAGTCAGTCTAATTTACATGTTGTATGTTGTTGTTAGCTTCAGTTAGCTGTGCAGTCACCACCGCTGCCATTTAAACAGCCTAAATAAGCTACTTTTGTCCTGCTAACCTGCATGATTGCTTGTTAGCAAACAAGCTAGCTACTCTGTTTCCCTCAAACACACCAGACAACATCAAGCTGCCTTTACAAACCTCCCGCCATTTAAGTATTATTTACAATAAATAAATTAAACAGCTACAATCAAGCATTTAAACTTCAGTGTGACTCAAACGCTAACTGCTAAAACCACAGCGCACCTGTTCAGCAGACAGGTTGGTTCTTTATGGAGCTAAGCTAACCGCTTCCCCCTGCTTCCAGTCTTTATGCTAAGCTAGGCTAACACTTCCTGGACCTGTCCATGTTCTGGACACAGATGAAGCTGATCCGCTGAAATGAACACAAACGTCACTTTAACCTGCAGTGTGAACGTAGCCTTCCTGTGTCTCAGGCCCCGCCCCCTGAACCTTGTACACCTGTGATCAGATCCACCTGTGTGTCCTCCAGTGAAACCAGCTGCCTCATTGTAGTTTCTGCTGTTTGTGTTGCTGATGTGTCGATGTTTTTAGTTTAGACTGTTCAGAAAACTAGAGTCCAAAGACGTGAAGATAATTTATGTTGTTAATTATGTGTCTGGATGAGAGATGATGAATTAACAAAGTTGCATTAAAGATTGTTTTGATCTCTTCATGTATTAATCATGTGAAGGTAAAGTGACGTTCTATCGGCTGAGATTTATTAATGTGTTTAATACAATATTATGTGTATTTATTTTAATTTGCAGCTCCCTCACCGACTGTAAAACACACATCTAATTATCAACCTGACATCTGTCTAATTTCTGGGCTGATGAGAGTTTGGTGACTTGAGAAACTCTTAATATTTAAAAGACTTCATGGACTTTGTCTCCTGATGTGTGTCTGCACATTTTCAAGTAATTATTTAATCATAAATTAGACGCAAGCAGATATCGATGGTCTGATGATCTTTATTAAACTGTAATACTTGTTGTACGTTTGATTTTTGTTTTGTGACATCACATGGTTGAACTATGGACAGTAAAGGTTTTTATTTTATTTATTTTTAATTTAATTTGCAAACATAAGATAAGATGAGATAAAATCAGATGATTAAAAAAAATAACGGGGAAAAAAGCCAAATTTCACACAATAAGCAGAAAAACACATCTGATTGTGTGTGTGTGTGTGTGTGTGTGTGTGTGTGTGTGTGTGTGTGTGTGTGTGTGTGTGTGTGTGTGTGTGTGTGTCTGTGTGTGTCTGTGTGTGTGTGTGTGTGTGTGTGTGTGGTCTCTGATCTTGTCCTCCTCGTCCTCCAGATCCTGGTGTATGAAGGCGAGATGGAGCGAGCTCAGGGTCAGCTGGAGGCTGAGATGCAGAACCTGGAGGAGGAGAAGAACCGGGTCATCGAGGAAGCGTTCATCAGAGCCGAGAGCGAGATGAAGGCCGTCCACGAGAACCTGGCGGGTCAGACGCTGTTTCCTGTTTGTGTGGTGTGTGATGATGTGTGTCTGGACTCAGTGTGTTCACAGTGTGTGTGTTGTTGTGTTTCAGGAGTGCGTATGAACCTGCTGAGCCTGCAGCCGGCGCTCAGGACGCTCACCTGCGACTACAACTGTCTGAAGAGGCAGGTGCAGGACTTCCCCTTCATGCTGGACAAAGCGATCACAGAGGCCAAACAGGAGGTCAGTGAGCTCAGGAGCGGGAGCCCGGGTCACTTTAGTAACACGTGAAACTCAGCGAGGCCTCAGGGAGCAGCCGCAAAACACAGTCTTCTTAAGATATGATCCAGATCATTATTATCATTATTATTATCATCAGTGAGGTCACTAGCGGCGCCGCTCTGACACTCGCTCACTACTTAAAGATAAAGATGATTGACGGTGGATGACGTCGTGTTGTTGATTGAAGTCGGTTGGTTGAAGCTCACGTGACTTTGAGTTTGACAGGAAGAACACATGAAAGGGTTTCAACAAAAAAGGACAAAGAAGTTATTTTCTTTGTCACCTGCTGTTGTTGTCATGTCAATAATATTAAATTATTACAACACTTGAGATTCGATGTGAGGATTTGATGGAGGTGCATTAAAGTGAAGTTAATTGAAGCTTCTACAGGATCTGCTGAACAGATTTCTGATGAATAATGAAAATAAACAACGAACATGGATCAGATGTAGATTCATTGATCCCTGTAGGAGAAATTAAATTCTGTACAGCAGCAGAACGGAACGAACGGTGTGCAAATAATGACAAGAAGTAGCAGCGCGAGGTCGGAGAAAAATTAAATAGGATAAAGTAAAGAATTTTACATGTGAGATGTTTGTTCATGTTTTCATTCAGTTTGAGCTCTGACTTATTAATAACTTCTGTGTGTGTGTGTGTGTGTGTGTGTGTGTGTGTGTGTGTCAGATCTGTCAGGTGATCAGCGAGGTGAGCAGCGCCAATCAGGAGCTGCTGCGTAAATACAAGAGAGAGATGAACCTGAGGAAGAAATGTCACAACGAGCTGGTGCGACTCAAAGGTCCGACGTCTGTTTACATTCACACATCAGCTGATCTGTGTTTCTGCTTGAACTTGTTCACTTCACATTAAAGTTTGGATGAAGTTTGCAGGACAGGAGCCAGGAAACAATCTGAGGATGTTTCAGACCCATAAAATAAAATGTTACTGTGTTTTCTCCTCCATGAAAGAAAACAAGCTGTTTCTCCACAACACCAGAAATATGAGTGTGATGGAGAAACGCTTGAATCAGCCTGAAACATGTTTGAACTGTAGAAAAACAGAAGTCTCAGAGTACATTCAGAGGACACGTCACATGTGAACTAAAGTACTCCCGTGTTCCCGCTGTCTGTTTCCAAGGTAACATCCGTGTTTTCTGCCGCGTCCGGCCGGTCAGTCAGGAGGAGCAGGACTCCGCCGACGCCAAAACTATGCTGAGCTTCGACTCGGAAGATGACGCCATCCTCTACCTCTCCAACAAGGGCAAAATCATGACCTTTGAGCTGGACAAAGTCTTCTCTCCTCAGGCCACACAGGAGGAGGTGGGTGGCTCCTCACAGCGCGACAGGAAGTGTTGACATGACAACACAAACACGGCCCGCCCTGCTGTGCTGTGATTGGCTGGTGCTCGTTGCCTCGAGTCGTCCCTGTGGCTATCTATTTTTACAGTTTTAATATTAATTGTTTAATGATAATGAGACATAGTTTATTCATATATGTTTTTATATATATAGATTCTGACAGTGATACATTCTGACTCTCTTCTCTCTGATTGGTCCATCAGGTGTTCCAGGAGGTCCAGTCTCTGGTCACTTCCTGTATCGACGGCTTTAACGTCTGCATCTTCGCCTACGGACAGACCGGCTCCGGAAAGACTTACACCATGGAGGTGGGATCTGTGTTCTGGTGTTGTGTTCACTGTCTGCTGTCCACCCAACAGTCCTTTATTACACATCTGTGTGTGTGTGTGTGTGTGTGTGTGTGTGTGTGTGTGTGTGTTCAGGGCGTGGTGGACGACCCCGGCATCAACCAGCGAGCGCTCCGCCTGCTGTTCTCCGAGGTGACGGAGAAAGCTCCAGACTGGGACTACACCATCACCGTCAGCATGGTGGAGATCTACAACGAGACGCTGCGGTGAGAAACGACCCGAGCTGATCTCAGCCGGTCGGATACTTCACATTATTATAATAAATCTGTCAGAACAAACCCACAGAACTTCACTTAAAATGACGTGAAGATCTCAAAGTTTACAGAAGCACAGACTCAGGCTGAGTTTGAGGGAAATGTGCCGACATTAATGTAGAAAAGAGCTTCAGCGAAGATGCAGTTTTGTTGTAGGTATCACACAAAGATAAAAACCATTAACTACTTCCCATGAATGTTACAGAATATTTTACGTTAATCTTTTAAAGAAAAGTCACGACCTGAACTGGAAGAAGTTCTGAATTCTGGGTGAGTTGGTGTGAAATTACCCAAACAAACAAACAGAAAACAGTCCAGGTGTTCTGGGTCCTGCTGCGTCTGCTGCCAGAATAAATGTGTTGTAGTGGAGCTGAACAGACGTCTGTAGCTGCTCCTCATCTCTGCTGCTACTAAGGTAACAGAGGAGAGGTGCATTGTGGGTAATGTAGTGTGATGATAAATCTGTGGAGACTGTTAACATCTAAAACATAAGAAAGTTTGTCTGACGGCGTTTCCATTAAACTTAAAACTGAGCCTAAAAACAGAGTAGAGCTGAGCCTGAAATGTCCCTGGAAGGCCACCATACAAACTCTGGGACTTTTTATCAGGACGAACTCAGTTTCACAGTTTTTCTCTTCTTGTGATGAATATTTATTCTGTCTTCTTGTTGTCTGGCGTGTGATGAACGCTGCAGCCTGATGATGTCGGTCAGAAACTACAAACTGCTTCTGATCTCCTGCAGTTTGAGAGCAGTTATATAAAAGTGGATCATATTAAAAGTCATCTGTTTATCTGTCCAGCTGTTGTGTAACAGCACATCTGTTTGAGCGCTCAACATCTGGACGGTTTTGGCAGAAAGAAGCAGAACTCTGAGAACTTGAGTCAGATTAAACTCTCAGATTATCAGCAGCTCAGTTTAAAACAGAAACAAGTTTTAAAACAGAAGATGGATTTTAATCTGTCGCTGGAAACATGTTGAGCTAACGATATTTAAAGCCGATTAAAAATCTCAAAGTTTCACATGAAGACCATAAATAATGTGTGTGTTTGTGTGTAAATGTCCTTGGCTGTGACTGGACAGTCACTGTTTGGGGAGGAGTTTACTGTGTGTGTTGTTGAGCCCTGAGTCGGAGCCTGCAGGCAGTAAACGTCTCTGTTGTTGATCAGGAACCTGCTGGGGGAGAATCCCACCGACAAGCTGGACATCAAGATGAACCCTGACGGCAGCGGACAGCTTTACGTCCCCGGACTGACAGAGTTCAACGTCCAGAGCCCCGAGGACATCAACAAGGTGAGGACTTCCTGCTGCGCTGGTCCTTTCAGAGTAAAACGCAAATGAGACCGAAATAAAACCAAAATGTGATTTGGAAATTCTTTTTGACATAAATTCAGTTGAATACAGCAAAAAGACATTTAATGTTTAAACTGTTTGATTTGATTATTTTTGTAAATATAAACTCACTTTGTGTCTGAAACACACAAAGTGAGAAGAACCTCAGCGTCCCAACATTTTATTATTGGTATTAAGTTGAATCTCTGAGTTTTGGTCAAAAACAAGACGTTTGAAGATTTAAAAATTAGGAAATTTTTATACTATTTACATTTTATAGACAAATGATAAGTTGATTAATCAAAACAATATAATTGCAGATGAATTTTTTTTTTTCAAAATACAGTTACAAAGTGTTTTACAGCACCAAATAACATGAGACAACGATACACAAACAAACAACGATTAAACGATTTAAAA
The DNA here is from genome assembly GCF_040436345.1 of Pagrus major. NCBI lineage: Eukaryota > Metazoa > Chordata > Actinopteri > Spariformes > Sparidae > Pagrus > Pagrus major. Next base: position 38,961,061 of record NC_133218.1, read on the forward strand.
TCAGTTTAAATGTTAAACAACATTATAGTAAAAGGAGCTACATATAAGTATAAAATGAGTAATATAGAGCGATATAAAAAAAAAAAAAATCTAATAGAAGAGTGAGGAAATGCCTTTGTATTAAGTGTGTGTGTGTGTGTGTGTGTGTGTGTGTGTGTGTGTGTGTGTGTGTGTGTGTGTGTGTGTGTGTGTGTGGACCTGTCCTCAGGTGTTCGAGTTGGGTCACATGAACAGAGCGACGGCCTGCACCAACCTGAACGAACACAGCTCTCGTTCACACGCTCTGCTCATCATCACCGTGTCCGGATTCAACTCTGCTACTGGGAACCGCACACAAGGTACACACACACACACACACACACACACACACACACCTTGTTAATTATTTAATTAATTTATGTGTCCAATACTTTAATTTATGACCAAATACCTGCAGAACTGAAAACATTTACATCAGCCTCAGCTGGACTCTGTTGACTGATGATTAGCTAATGTTAGCATGCTAACATGCTAAAGTAAGACAGTGAACATGGTTAACATACCTGCTAAACATCAGTATGTCAGCGCGCTAATGTTAGCCTTTAGCTGACAGCAGCATCACAGAGCAGCTTGTGAGTTGAAGAGGAGCTTTTAACATATAAGATCGTATCATCTGCAAAAAAGTGTAGATTAAAACTCTGCTGGATTTTATTGTTTATCATTAAATATCTCGGCGCTGCTTCCTGTCCAGAAGCTGTGATATCAGTATATTCAGGTGTGTCTCCATCTGTTCTGGCTGCAGGTAAGCTGAACCTGGTGGACCTGGCGGGCTCGGAGAGGATCGCTAAGTCGGGGGCGGAGGGCAGTCGCCTCAGAGAAGCTCAGTGCATCAACAAATCACTGTCGGCGCTCGGTGATGTCATCAACGCGCTGCGGAGCAAACACTCCCACGTCCCGTTCAGAAACTCGCGCCTCACCTACCTGCTGCAGGACTCTCTGAGCGGAGACAGCAAGACCCTCATGATGGTGCAGGTAAACAGACGGCTGCCTCTGATTGGTTCACATCTGTGATGGCTCTTTATGATGAGTGTTTTCATCATTCAAGCTTTCAGGCTGATTTTCTAACCTGAAAGGAAATCCATCTGGTGTTGTAGTGAAACAGGAGACAGGAAGATAAAATCATGCTGTTGGTGTTGGAGTGAGACACTTCCTGTCTTTAATTTGTCCCCTCTGTCTCGTCTTCAGGTGTCTCCTCTGCCCAGTAACATGAGCGAGTCGGTGTGTTCGCTGAAGTTCGCTCAGCGAGTTCGCAGCGTCGAGCTGAGCTCCTCGTCCTCCAGGAGACACGAGAACTCGTCCACCTCATCCTCGCCGACTCACGACAGCGTCGAGGTAACACACACACACACACACACACACACAGCGTCCATCACATACTTCCTGTTTTGTGTCTGTTGTTTTTATTTATTTCTGTCAGCTGATTCACTGACATGTTTTTGGTGAAACTCATAAATCTTTTTTGGCACCGATGTTTAAAAAAATGTGTTTTAATTATACACAGTGAATTTATTAATGATATGAATTAAAATACAAAAACATTATTTGTAATATTTTCTACAATAATAATAAGAAATGACAAGTAATGTGTGTGTAAGTCATTAAAGTATAAGGAGAAATCATTTAGATGTCAACATGTCGCCCTCTGACCTCTCCTCAGCTGGACTCCCCCCCGGTGACCCCCGTCCCCCTCCCCATCTCTCGGGCCAGCAGCGCCGGCTCCACCCTCTCCTCGGCCTCCAGAACTCCCAGCAGCTCCCGCAGGAGGTCCCAGTCCCAACTGTCCACAGGTAAAGACACACCTGCAGTATAAATACATGCACAGGTATCAATATAACTGCAGTATAAATACAAACAGAGGTTTTTTGTTTTCACCTCTGAGCTTTATGCCTCTGCGCCGGCGTCGTGGTCGGAGGACATTTTGTTTCCAGGTTGTCCATCCTGTTCTTGTGAAGGTTGAGATCTCAGGAACACTGAGGAGACGTCCTCCACGACTCAAAGATGAACTGATTAGATTTTGGTGGTCAGACGTCACTGTGACCTCACACATAATGTTTTTGGCCATAACTCAAGAATTTGTACAAAAATTACAAAACATTTTACACAAATGTCTCAATGGATAAAATGATGAAGTAAAACATTTTATTTCCCAAAGGTCAAAGGTCAACTTCGCTGTGACATCATCATTTATTCAACACCACCGCTCAGGAACAGAGGCATAAAACCCAGACGCAGTAATTTTATTTTTACTTTTATTAATTATAATATATTTATCATATATGAGGTATATGACACACACACACACACACACAGTCAGTAGTGTGTTTGTTGACCTCAGCTGCAGAGATATTTGTTTGTTTCAGTCAGTTCTGCGTCTTTTCATTTGTTTCTGATCCAAACTCGTCTCGTCCTCCATGTTTACTGTTCGTCTTTATAGATTCAGTCTAATGTTCCTTTAAACAGTCGCCTCTTCTTCTGGTCACATCATCGCTGTGTCACACGTTCTGCTGACACTTTTTAATCAACGTCTGCAGCAGGTTTATAGTTTCACTGACAGCAGATTAATTTGAGATTAGTTTATGAAGTTAATCAATTAATCTGCTCTGAATGTTTTTACTGAGATGTTACCAGTAACTTTATTAATGAGGCTGACTGAAGGCGTTATGGGAAATGTAGGAGAGCAGAAACTGAGATTAAAGCAGGTGAATGAAATTAAAATGAAGAGCTGGTGACCGTGATGATGAAGGAGGATCATCAGCCGCTGTCAGTCTGTCCCTCTTCTTCTTCTGTGTCCTCATTCTGTGGTCTGATTGGTTGGTTCACAGACAGACAGGTAGACAGAGCCAGCCCATTGGTGGGGGACGGTGGGCAGGTAGGTGGGGGTGTATGCTGATTGGTGGATAGCTTGGCATGGAAGCGCTCAGCATGGCATGGTGCCTCCCCCTCCCTCCATCTGTCTAACACTCCCCACCTCTAACCCCCACAGAGCTCCACCAGCTTCTCTGTGTGCGCCTGCAGGGCCGTGAGCAGGGCCCACTGAGCCCACTGAGCCCGCCGGGCCCGCTGAGCCCGCTGGGCCCACAGCGGGTCGTGCTGTTTGTGTCGCCTGTTCGAGTGCTGAAGTCTTGTTTCTTATCAGAGCTCGACTTCTGTGAAGAAACGAGTTCAAGTCACAAAGAAAGTTCACGTTTCAGTTTAAGGGACAGTCCGACATTTCAGGAGCGGTCACGTGTTTCATCTTTGATCAGTCCAGGGTCTGTTAGCTTAGCTTAGCATGAAGACTGCTAGCTTAGCTCCTTTGACACAGAAAAGGTCCAGGTCTGACCAACATGTTGTGAGTTAAAACCACAAAGTCTCCACGTCTGTGACTCTGCGCCTGCTCAGTAAACACGACGTGTGAATCAGACTCAGAATACAGATATTTGTATCATCTGATGGAGCTCGGCTAGCAGTTTCCCCCTGATTGCAGTCTTTATGCTAAGCTAGGCTAACTCTGTCCTGGACACACAGATGACACTGATTTAAAACAGCTGTAGTTTTTTTAATCATGAATCTCTTCTTTGTGACTTCAGGGTGTTGTGAGTGTGTTGGCGTCTGGATGAATCATGCCCCTCCCCCTCCCCCTCCCCCTCCCCCTCCCCCTCCCCCTCCCCGCCTGGCGTCCTGCTGTTGAGCTGAGGATTGTGGGAATTGTACCTCCATGTCCACACTGACGAATGTGAAAACACGGCTGCTGTGTGTTTGACTCGTGTCACATGACTCCAACAGTTTAACTCTAAATCAGTTTCTACTGCAGGTCACCATAGCAACAGTCGTAGCAACTGACGAGGTGTGTTATGATTTCGTCCCCGTCCCGACGCGTCAGTGACGTCAGAATAACAAAAAGTTACACAGAAAAAGTCCAAATGATTCGGGTCCCACGCCCCCTCCTCAAAATGACAGATCTTAGTTGTGAATCTACAGAAGCCCTGAAGGGCCAAGTGAGGTTCTGTTTTTTATTCTGGTGATCCATTTTCTGTCTGATCTAAACTGATTCCTCTCTCTGAGTTAATGACTTGAGAACTGGTGGGAAAAAAAGTTTTGCCAGGATAATATTTCAAAGTTAATTATATTCTGTGTGAAACTGTTTTAGTTTAATTTGTTTGCTGAGTGGGACGAAGCAGGAGGAGAAAGTATTTGGTTTTTAAGGCTCATTTATTTTTCTCCTGCCAAAACTTTTTTTTCACATTAAAAGAAAAAACAAATCGTCTTTGAAAACATTTGATCTGTTTCACAACTGTGAAAATAAGTTCTTGAAACATTTTTTGCACAGATGAAAGATTTTGGGGGAACTTACACAGATTTTGACAAAACCTTTTTTCACGAGTTAAACTGAGAGGAAACATTTCAGATGAGATAGAAAACGCATCAGCAGAAACAAACCTGTCCTCACTTTACAGACGCTGACGGGCAGCGAAGACATAAATCTTTTTTTCTGTTGATCTAAATTCTTCTCTTGTTTATGACTTGAGACTCGGTGAGAATTTCTTTTGCAAGAATGATCTTTCTAAATTCTTTTTTTTTTCATCTGTGAAGTGTTTTTGCTTTTGTTTTTGTTTTTCATTAATACTCATTTTGACCAGCCTCTTGTGGTCAAAATGAGAATTACAAAAATATATTTTCCTGCCCAAACAATTTTTTTCACAAATGAAAAAAAAAACACAGGAAACACCGGAAATCAGTTTAAAATAAATTCTTCACTTCCTCCTCCGGGCTTCTAAAAGCAAGTGAGGTTTTTTTTTTTTCTGGTGATCTGGAGGGGAAAAAAAGTTGTCTGGATAATATTTCAAAGTTCCCAAAAAAAAATTTAATCTTTGAAAACGTGGAAAAATTTCAGGAGAAGAAAAAGAAAAAACATTTTTTCTTCATGTGTGTAACTGAGGTCAAAGTTAGTTTTACAAAAACATTTAGAAAAATTAGCTTTTGAAAAAAAGTGTCCTCCTGCCAAAAATCTTTGCACCCAGTTTCACACATGACAAAAAAATTCTCCTGATATTTTTCCCCTAAATTTATTTGGCACTTTTACTTAGATCATCCTCAAGTCAAACTACGGCGCCCCTGAAGGGACCTGAGAGTTTTTTATAGATAGTTTTTCCTTCCGTTCTTTCTGAGCCACGTTCTGATGGATCAAACACAGCGAGCTCGTCTGCTGCTCCTGTCGGGTCGCCCTTCACTGTCAGTGTCTCCGAGGACGACACGTGGAACAAATATCGACATTAACATTTTAATCTTTAAGCAACTGAATAAATAATTATTACAACGTGATGTTTCACTCTGAATTCTCCTCTTTCAAATGTTTAATATTCAGTTAGAAAGATTTCAATGTCCATTATTTACTTCCGTACTTCAGATTTTTCAAAAGAATTTATGAAAAATACATAAACAATAAAAAATATTGAATTCAGTGTTTAACTCGAGCGTGTTAGCATGTTAAATGTTGCTAATTAGCACTAAACGAGTGCAGCTGAGGCTGGAGAGTTGGTTCCTCATTAGTTTATCAGACAGATGACAGATTTGACCTGATGGTGGCGCTACTGTTTGTTGGCAGCAGTGTGGACATGGTCTGACAGTGAGCCGGGTCACATGACTGCCGTCTGACGCTCTGGTTTTCTCTGCAGGACGACTGAAGCTGACGGCCTGAGAGACCCGGAGACGAGCAGTGGGGTGTCTGCCAGCACCCTGAGGCCTCTCCGCCTCCTCCGCCTCCTCCACCTCCTCCACCGCTGAAGGAGCAGAGACTGATGGGAACTTTACCGAGCTAATCTCAAACTGAAACAGACTTTAATCTCTGTCGTGTGTCGGCAGAGGACACGGCCAAATGTTTGGAGTGATGATGGACATTAGAACTGAAACCTCTGATCATTTGTGACAAACAGTATCGACTCTCCAATCACAGTATTTCTTCTGTTTCTTTGTAAAGTTGCACTTTAAACTTCTAGATTATTTTCTAACCCACAATTCCAGATGTGGTTGATTTATAATATATGCATAATATGGTTATTATATATTTATGTTTGACATGCTTTAATCTTGTTTTTGTTTCATTTTGATTTTATTATTTTTTTTGCTGGAGGATGCCACGTGAACATTTTCTGAGGTTAATCTTAATATTCTGAGATGAGAATTACTCACACGTAGTCGCGTGTTGAATCCTCACCTGTAGTTCTCTAACGGAGGCTGTCTTTGTGTCCTCACGGTCCTCTTTTGTCCAATCAGGGTACTCCACTGATCCCGAGCTGTCCAATAAGACGTGAGCAATACGAGGAATCCTCTCCTGTGTACATGATTGTTGTTTTTCTTCTCTTCCTGTGGATTTTTGAAGAAGCTTCTTCAGCTCGTTGAACAAAAACTCGCTCAGATCTTCAGTTTCTCGACCGTTTCTCGTCGGTGTGCTCCTGCTGTCGTCTCGTCACCTCTGTAGAAAACAAATGTAGGAAACCACAGGTGACCTCTGACCTCACACAGAACACACCTGTAGCTGTTGACCCGGTGCTGACGCAGGTGGAGCGAGTAGTTAGTTGTAGTTGTAGTAACAGGAATGAGCTGCTGTGTGTCGTTGACCTGATGATCAACCTGTCTGCTTGCTTTGTCTCCGCTGTAGATTTCTACAGTTTGTTTTTTTGTATTCCTTTTTAATAAACACTTGAAACTAACGTGTGACTCTGGCCTCCATGTTGACTCGCTGAAATGTTTCAGTGCCTGACGAGGTGTCCGTTAGCAAGAATTAAAGGACGACACCTCGGAGGGCATTAATCCTGCTGACACATCCAGCCTGTAGCTACTCTACGGAAGCCCTGAGGGACAAGTGAAGAAAAGTTTTTTCTGGTTATCCATTTTCAAATCTAAACTGTTTACAACTTGAGAACTAGTGGAAAAAAGTTTTGCAGGATAATCTCTCTTCCTTCTTTTTTTCCCCCATTCATGAAAACGCATGAAAAAAAAATATCAGGAACATTTTTTTTCATTCTTTTTTTTGCGATTTTTTTTTTTTTTTTTTTTTAAATTCAAAAATGTTCTCCTGAAGTTTTTCCATGCATTTCCATGTATTTCCCCAAGGCAGAGTTCTCATGAAGGGGAATGTTTTTGTTTTTTTTTATTTTCAGGAGAAATTTTCAGAGAAAAAATCAGGAGATTTGTTTGTGTGTTGCACCAAGTAGGAAAAAAGGTTTTGGTAGTTTTGTTTGTGTAATACTCATTTTGACCAGAAGAGGCTGCAGTGCTCCACTACCTCATGTTCTCAAATGATTGTCAACTGTTCAATATTTACCAGATTTTTTGTTGTTGTGATAATCCAGTTTTTAGTTTAATTAAAAAGCCTCTGGAGATCACAATAAAGTACTACAGTACCGTTTTCTCTCCTGAGTTTATGACTTGAGAACTGGTGGAATAAAAAGTTTTGCCAGGAAAAAATTCTTTGTTCCTTAGTTTTTCTTTTCTTTTCCTCATTTTTTTCAAGCATGAAACAGAAATAAAATTTTGGCACAAGAAAAAAAAATGTAGTGGAGCACTGCTGCCTCTTGTGGTCAGAATGAGTATTACTCTCCTCCTAGGAAAGCGTTTTTTCACATTTTTGTACACAACAAAAAAAATGCCCTGGAGACATTTTTCCTTGGTTTAAAAAGGAAGATTCCAGGATGATCTCTCTCAGTTCCTTAGATTTCTTTCCGTCTGAGAAAACATGAAAAAAAAATTCAAGGGATTTCTTTTCAAAGTGTCTGAAATGGAGAAAAATTTAATTGTGAACGAAGAAATTCAAACTCCTCTGGAAGAAAACATGAATATTTTCAGTCCTATTGAGAACATGAGGTAGTGGAGCACTACAGCCTATTGTGGCCATTATGAGTATTACACAAACGTCCTGACACATCCTTTTCTATCCGAAAAACATTCATGTCAGGATAGAAAAACAAAACAATTTTTCAGCATAGAAAAAAAGTATTTTTTGTCAGGATAGAATTTTTTTTTTCCAGGATGTGTTTGTGAAATACTCATTCTGACCACAAGGGGTTGAAGTGCTCCAGTACCTCACGTTCTCAGTAGGACAAAAGAAAAAAAATTTCAGGATGAAAAATTTATATATTTTTTCCTGATATGAATGTTTTCAGTCCTATTGAGAACGTCAGGTACTGGAAGACTGGAGCCCACTGTGGTCCAAATGAGTTTTACACAAAAATATTTTTTCAGGTTTGTGTAAAACTCATTCAGACCACAAGGGACTGCAGTCTTCCACTACCTGACATTCTCAATAAGACAGAAAACATTCATATCAGAAAGAGAGAAAAAGATTCCATGAGAGAAAATTTTTTTTTTTTCCAGGATAGAATTGTTTTTTTTTATTTTAAAGTTTGTGTAATACTCATTCGGACCACAGTGGACTGTGGTGCTCCACTACCTGACCTTCTCAATAACACTGAAAACATTCATATCAAGAAAAAAAAAAATTCCAGGATAGAAAAAATACAGTTTTTCCAGGATAGAAAATCACATTTTTTTCCTGGATAGATTTTTTATTTCATTTTCAGGTTTGTGTAAAACTCATTGGGACCACGATGGGCTGCAGTGCTCCACTACCTGACCTTCTCAATAGCACTGAAAACATTCATATCAGGGGAAAAAAACATCTATTGTTTTGTCTAAACACATAGCTCAACAAGTGAGCACCCAGCTTGGTAGATTTTGAACTTGTGTGTTCAAGACCAGCTTCTGTGTGCTCTCATTTCCATGTTTTCTCCTCAGAAGTGTGAAATATGAGAAACACAACAATATATATCAAAGCAATTTCATAGGTAGCTCAGTGAGATAAGCAATTGTGTTGAGATTAGAGATGTGAGTTCAAGTCCTTGAACCTCAATTTCCAAAGAAACCCCGAAGGGAAAATATGAAGATTTTATTTTTCAATACAGACATTTTTTTATGAAGTGAAACCAAAGGGAAAAAAGCATTTCCGAAGATTTCCGAAGTTTTCCGAAGTTTTCCGAAGATTTCCGAAGTTTTCCGAAGTTTTCCGAAGATTTCCGAAAAATTCCGAAAAATTCCGAAATTTTCCGAAATTTTCCGAAGATTTCCGAAAATTCCTAAATTTCCAAATATTTCCCAAGAATTTCTGAAAAACCTAAGAATTCCAGAGAATTTCCTTAGAAATATATGAAGATATTTTTTTGGGTTCCACAATAGAAAAAAACAAACATTTTTTCCAGGATAGATTTTTTATTTCATTTTCAGGTTTGTGTAAAACTCATTGGGACCACGATGGGCTGCAGTGCTCCACTACCTGACCTTCTCAATAGCACTGAAAACATTCATATCAGGGAAAAAAAACATCTATTGTTTTGTCTAAACACATAGCTCAACAAGTGAGAACCCAGCTTGGTAGATTTTGAACTTGTGTGTTCAAGACCAGCTTCTGTGTGCTCTCATTTCCATGTTTTCTCCTCAGAAGTGTGAAATATGAGAAACACAACAATATATATCAAAGCAATTTCATAGGTAGCTCAGTGAGATAAGCAATTGTGTTGAGATTAGAGATGTGAGTTCAAGTCCTTGAACCTCAATTTCCAAAGAAACCGCGGAGGGAAAATATGAAGATTTTATTTTTCAATAGACATATTTTTTATGAAGTGAAACCAAAGGGAAAAAAGCATTTCCGAAGATTTCCGAAGTTTTCCGAAGTTTTCCGAAAAAATTCCGAAGTTTTCCGAAGTTTTCCGAAGATTTCCGAAAAATTCCGAAAAATTCCGAAGTTTTCCGAAATTTTCCGAAAAATTCCGAAGTTTTCCGAAGATTTCCGAAAATTCCTAAATTTCCAAATATTTCCCAAGAATTTCTGAAAAACCTAAGAATTCCAGAGAATTTCCTTAGAAATATATGAAGATATTTTTTTGGGTTCCACAATAGAAAAAAACAAACATTTTTTCCAGGATAGATTTTTTATTTCATTTTCAGGTTTGTGTAAAACTCATTCGGACCACGATGGGCTGCAGTGCTCCACTACCTGACCTTCTCAATAGCACTGAAAACATTCATATCAGGGGAAAAAAACATCTATTGTTTTGTCTAAACACATAGCTCAACAAGTGAGCACCCAGCTTGGTAGATTTTGAACTTGTGTGTTCAAGACCAGCTTCTGTGTGCTCTCATTTCCATGTTTTTCTCCTCAGAAGTGTGAAATATGAGAAACACAACAATATATATCAAAGCAATTTCATAGGTAGCTCAGTGAGATAAGCAATTGTGTTGAGATTAGAGATGTGAGTTCAAGTCCTTGAACCTCAATTTCCAAAGAAACCGCGGAGGGAAAATATGAAGATTTTATTTTTCAATACAGACATTTTTTTATGAAGTGAAACCAAAGGGAAAAAAGCATTTCCGAAGATTTCCGAAGTTTTCCGAAGTTTTCCGAAGTTTTCCGAAAAATTCCGAAGTTTTCCGAAGATTTCCGAAGTTTTCCGAAAAAATCCGAAGTTTTCCGAAGTTTTCCGAAGTTTTCCGAATATTTCCGAAAAATTCCGAAGTTTTCCGAAGATTTCCGAAAATTCCTAAATTTCCAAATATTTCCCAAGTATTTCTGAAAAACCTAAGAATTCCAGAGAATTTCCTTAGAAATATATGAAGATATTTTTTTGGGTTCCACAATAGAAAAAAACAAACATTTTTTCCAGGATAGATTTTTTATTTCATTTTCAGGTTTGTGTAAAACTCATTGGGACCACGATGGGCTGCAGTGCTCCACTACCTGACCTTCTCAATAGCACTGAAAACATTCATATCAGGGGAAAAAAACATCTATTGTTTTGTCTAAACACATAGCTCAACAAGTGAGCACCCAGCTTGGTAGATTTTGAACTTGTGTGTTCAAGACCAGCTTCTGTGTGCTCTCATTTCCATGTTTTTCTCCTCAGAAGTGTGAAATATGAGAAACACAACAATATATATCAAAGCAATTTCATAGGTAGTTCAGTGAGATAAGCAATTGTGTTGAGATTAGAGATGTGAGTTCAAGTCCTTGAACCTCAATTTCCAAAGAAACCGCGGAGGGAAAATATGAAAATTTTATTTTTCAATACAGACATATTTTTTATGAAGTGAAACCAAAGTGAAAAAAGCATTTCCGAAGATTTCCGAAGTTTTCCTAAGTTTTCCGAATATTTCCGAAAAATTCCGAAAAATTCCGAAATTTTCCGAAGATTTCCGAAAAATTCCGAAGTTTTCCGAAGATTTCCGAAAATTCCTAAATTTCCAAATATTTCCCAAGTATTTCTGAAAAACCTAAGAATTCCAGAGAATTTCCTTAGAAATATATGAAGATATTTTTTTGGGTTCCACAATAGAAAAAAACAAACATTTTTTCCAGGATAGATTTTTTATTTCATTTTCAGGTTTGTGTAAAACTCATTGGGACCACGATGGGCTGCAGTGCTCCACTACCTGACCTTCTCAATAGCACTGAAAACATTCATATCAGGGGAAAAAAACATCTATTGTTTTGTCTAAACACATAGCTCAACAAGTGAGCACCCAGCTTGGTAGATTTTGAACTTGTGTGTTCAAGACCAGCTTCTGTGTGCTCTCATTTCCATGTTTTTCTCCTCAGAAGTGTGAAATATGAGAAACACAACAATATATATCAAAGCAATTTCATAGGTAGTTCAGTGAGATAAGCAATTGTGTTGAGATTAGAGATGTGAGTTCAAGTCCTTGAACCTCAATTTCCAAAGAAACCGCGGAGGGAAAATATGAAAATTTTATTTTTCAATACAGACATATTTTTTATGAAGTGAAACCAAAGGGAAAAAAGCATTTCCGAAGATTTCCGAAGTTTTCCTAAGTTTTCCGAATATTTCCGAAAAATTCCGAAAAATTCCGAAATTTTCCGAAGATTTCCGAAAAATTCCGAAGTTTTCCGAAGATTTCCGAAAATTCCTAAATTTCCAAATATTTCCCAAGTATTTCTGAAAAACCTAAGAATTCCAGAGAATTTCCTTAGAAATATATGAAGATATTTTTTTGGGTTCCACAATAGAAAAAAACAAACATTTTTTCCAGGATAGATTTTTTATTTCATTTTCAGGTTTGTGTAAAACTCATTGGGACCACGATGGGCTGCAGTGCTCCACTACCTGACCTTCTCAATAGCACTGAAAACATTCATATCAGGGGAAAAAAACATCTATTGTTTTGTCTAAACACATAGCTCAACAAGTGAGCACCCAGCTTGGTAGATTTTGAACTTGTGTGTTCAAGACCAGCTTCTGTGTGCTCTCATTTCCATGTTTTTCTCCTCAGAAGTGTGAAATATGAGAAACACAACAATATATATCAAAGCAATTTCATAGGTAGTTCAGTGAGATAAGCAATTGTGTTGAGATTAGAGATGTGAGTTCAAGTCCTTGAACCTCAATTTCCAAAGAAACCGCGGAGGGAAAATATGAAAATTTTATTTTTCAATACAGACATATTTTTTATGAAGTGAAACCAAAGGGAAAAAAGCATTTCCGAAGATTTCCGAAGTTTTCCGAAGATTTCCGAAGTTTTCCGAAAAAATCCGAAGTTTTCCGAAAAAATCCGAAGTTTTCCGAAGTTTTCCGAATATTTCCGAAAAATTCCGAAAAATTCCGAAATTTTCCGAAGATTTCCGAAAAATTCCGAAGTTTTCCGAAGATTTCCGAAAATTCCTAAATTTCCAAATATTTCCCAAGTATTTCTGAAAAACCTAAGAATTCCAGAGAATTTCCTTAGAAATATATGAAGATATTTTTTTGGGTTCCACAATAGAAAAAAACAAACATTTTTTCCAGGATAGATTTTTTATTTCATTTTCAGGTTTGTGTAAAACTCATTGGGACCACGATGGGCTGCAGTGCTCCACTACCTGACCTTCTCAATAGCACTGAAAACAATCATATCAGGGGAAAAAAACATCTATTGTTTTGTCTAAACACATAGCTCAACAAGTGAGCACCCAGCTTGGTAGATTTTGAACTTGTGTGTTCAAGACCAGCTTCTGTGTGCTCTCATTTCCATGTTTTCTCCTCAGAAGTGTGAAATATGAGAAACACAACAATATATATCAAAGCAATTTCATAGGTAGCTCAGTGAGATAAGCAATTGTGTTGAGATTAGAGATGTGAGTTCAAGTCCTTGAACCTCAATTTCCAAAGAAACCGCGGAGGGAAAATATGAAAATTTTATTTTTCAATACAGACATATTTTTTATGAAGTGAAACCAAAGGGAAAAAAGCATTTCCGAAGTTTTCCGAAGATTTCCGAAGTTTTCCGAAAAAATCCGAAGTTTTCCGAAGTTTTCCGAAGTTTTCCGAATATTTCCGAAAAATTCCGAAGTTTTCCGAAGATTTCCGAAAATTCCTAAATTTCCAAATATTTCCCAAGTATTTCTGAAAAACCTAAGAATTCCAGAGAATTTCCTTAGAAATATATGAAGATATTTTTTTGGGTTCCACAATAGAAAAAAACAAACATTTTTTCCAGGATAGATTTTTTATTTCATTTTCAGGTTTGTGTAAAACTCATTGGGACCACGATGGGCTGCAGTGCTCCACTACCTGACCTTCTCAATAGCACTGAAAACATTCATATCAGGGGAAAAAAACATCTATTGTTTTGTCTAAACACATAGCTCAACAAGTGAGCACCCAGCTTGGTAGATTTTGAACTTGTGTGTTCAAGACCAGCTTCTGTGTGCTCTCATTTCCATGTTTTTCTCCTCAGAAGTGTGAAATATGAGAAACACAACAATATATATCAAAGCAATTTCATAGGTAGTTCAGTGAGATAAGCAATTGTGTTGAGATTAGAGATGTGAGTTCAAGTCCTTGAACCTCAATTTCCAAAGAAACCGCGGAGGGAAAATATGAAAATTTTATTTTTCAATACAGACATATTTTTTATGAAGTGAAACCAAAGGGAAAAAAGCATTTCCGAAGATTTCCGAAGTTTTCCGAAGATTTCCGAAGTTTTCCGAAAAAATCCGAAGTTTTCCGAAAAAATCCGAAGTTTTCCGAAGTTTTCCGAATATTTCCGAAAAATTCCGAAAAATTCCGAAATTTTCCGAAGATTTCCGAAAAATTCCGAAGTTTTCCGAAGATTTCCGAAAATTCCTAAATTTCCAAATATTTCCCAAGAATTTCTGAAAAACCTAAGAATTCCAGAGAATTTCCTTAGAAATATATGAAGATATTTTTTTGGGTTCCACAATAGAAAAAAACAAACATTTTTTCCAGGATAGATTTTTTATTTCATTTTCAGGTTTGTGTAAAACTCATTGGGACCACGATGGGCTGCAGTGCTCCACTACCTGACCTTCTCAATAGCACTGAAAACAATCATATCAGGGGAAAAAAACATCTATTGTTTTGTCTAAACACATAGCTCAACAAGTGAGCACCCAGCTTGGTAGATTTTGAACTTGTGTGTTCAAGACCAGCTTCTGTGTGCTCTCATTTCCATGTTTTCTCCTCAGAAGTGTGAAATATGAGAAACACAACAATATATATCAAAGCAATTTCATAGGTAGCTCAGTGAGATAAGCAATTGTGTTGAGATTAGAGATGTGAGTTCAAGTCCTTGAACCTCAATTTCCAAAGAAACCGCGGAGGGAAAATATGAAAATTTTATTTTTCAATACAGACATATTTTTTATGAAGTGAAACCAAAGGGAAAAAAGCATTTCCGAAGTTTTCCGAAGATTTCCGAAGTTTTCCGAAAAAATCCGAAGTTTTCCGAAGTTTTCCGAAGTTTTCCGAATATTTCCGAAAAATTCCGAAGTTTTCCGAAGATTTCCGAAAATTCCTAAATTTCCAAATATTTCCCAAGTATTTCTGAAAAACCTAAGAATTCCAGAGAATTTCCTTAGAAATATATGAAGATATTTTTTTGGGTTCCACAATAGAAAAAAACAAACATTTTTTCCAGGATAGATTTTTTATTTCATTTTCAGGTTTGTGTAAAACTCATTGGGACCACGATGGGCTGCAGTGCTCCACTACCTGACCTTCTCAATAGCACTGAAAACATTCATATCAGGGGAAAAAAACATCTATTGTTTTGTCTAAACACATAGCTCAACAAGTGAGCACCCAGCTTGGTAGATTTTGAACTTGTGTGTTCAAGACCAGCTTCTGTGTGCTCTCATTTCCATGTTTTTCTCCTCAGAAGTGTGAAATATGAGAAACACAACAATATATATCAAAGCAATTTCATAGGTAGTTCAGTGAGATAAGCAATTGTGTTGAGATTAGAGATGTGAGTTCAAGTCCTTGAACCTCAATTTCCAAAGAAACCGCGGAGGGAAAATATGAAAATTTTATTTTTCAATACAGACATATTTTTTATGAAGTGAAACCAAAGGGAAAAAAGCATTTCCGAAGATTTCCGAAGTTTTCCGAAGATTTCCGAAGTTTTCCGAAGTTTTCCGAAAAAATCCGAAGTTTTCCGAAGTTTTCCGAAGTTTTCCGAATATTTCCGAAAAATTCCGAAGTTTTCCGAAATTTTCCGAAGATTTCCGAAAAATTCCGAAGTTTTCCGAAGATTTCCGAAAATTCCTAAATTTCCAAATATTTCCCAAGTATTTCTGAAAAACCTAAGAATTCCAGAGAATTTCCTTAGAAATATATGAAGATATTTTTTTGGGTTCCACAATAGAAAAAAACAAACATTTTTTCCAGGTTAGATTTTTTATTTCATTTTCAGGTTTGTGTAAAACTCATTCGGACCACGATGGGCTGCAGTGCTCCACTACCTGACCTTCTCAATAGCACTGAAAACAATCATATCAGGGGAAAAAAACATCTATTGTTTTGTCTAAACACATAGCTCAACAAGTGAGCACCCAGCTTGGTAGATTTTGAACTTGTGTGTTCAAGACCAGCTTCTGTGTGCTCTCATTTCCATGTTTTCTCCTCAGAAGTGTGAAATATGAGAAACACAACAATATATATCAAAGCAATTTCATAGGTAGCTCAGTGAGATAAGCAATTGTGTTGAGATTAGAGATGTGAGTTCAAGTCCTTGAACCTCAATTTCCAAAGAAACCGCGGAGGGAAAATATGAAAATTTTATTTTTCAATACAGACATATTTTTTATGAAGTGAAACCAAAGGGAAAAAAGCATTTCCGAAGTTTTCCGAAGATTTCCGAAGTTTTCCGAAGTTTTCCGAAAAATTCCGAAGTTTTCCGAAATTTTCCGAAGATTTCCGAAAAATTCCGAAAAATTCCGAAATTTTCCGAAATTTTCCGAAGATTTCCGAAAAATTCCGAAGTTTTCCGAAGATTTCCGAAAATTCCTAAATTTCCAAATATTTCCCAAGAATTTCTGAAAAACCTAAGAATTCCAGAGAATTTCCTTAGAAATATATGAAGATATTTTTTTGGGTTCCACAATAGAAAAAAACAAACATTTTTTCCAGGATAGATTTTTTATTTCATTTTCAGGTTTGTGTAAAACTCATTCGGACCACGATGGGCTGCAGTGCTCCACTACCTGACCTTCTCAATAGCACTGAAAACATTCATATCAGGGGAAAAAAACATCTATTGTTTTGTCTAAACACATAGCTCAACAAGTGAGCACCCAGCTTGGTAGATTTTGAACTTGTGTGTTCAAGACCAGCTTCTGTGTGCTCTCATTTCCATGTTTTCTCCTCAGAAGTGTGAAATATGAGAAACACAACAATATATATCAAAGCAATTTCATAGGTAGCTCAGTGAGATAAGCAATTGTGTTGAGATTAGAGATGTGAGTTCAAGTCCTTGAACCTCAATTTCCAAAGAAACCGCGGAGGGAAAATATGAAGATTTTATTTTTCAATAGACATATTTTTTATGAAGTGAAACCAAAGGGAAAAAAGCATTTCCGAAGTTTTCCGAAGATTTCCGAAATTTTCCGAAGTTTTCCGAAATTTTCCGAAGATTTCCGAAAAATTCCGAAAAATTCCGAAATTTTCCGAAGATTTCCGAAAAATTCCGAAGTTTTCCGAAGATTTCCGAAAATTCCTAAATTTCCAAATATTTCCCAAGAATTTCTGAAAAACCTAAGAATTCCAGAGAATTTCCTTAGAAATATATGAAGATATTTTTTTGGGTTCCACAATAGAAAAAAACAAACATTTTTTCCAGGATAGATTTTTTATTTCATTTTCAGGTTTGTGTAAAACTCATTCGGACCACGATGGGCTGCAGTGCTCCACTACCTGACCTTCTCAATAGCACTGAAAACATTCATATCAGGGGAAAAAAACATCTATTGTTTTGTCTAAACACATAGCTCAACAAGTGAGCACCCAGCTTGGTAGATTTTGAACTTGTGTGTTCAAGACCAGCTTCTGTGTGCTCTCATTTCCATGTTTTCTCCTCAGAAGTGTGAAATATGAGAAACACAACAATATATATCAAAGCAATTTCATAGGTAGCTCAGTGAGATAAGCAATTGTGTTGAGATTAGAGATGTGAGTTCAAGTCCTTGAACCTCAATTTCCAAAGAAACCGCGGAGGGAAAATATGAAGATTTTATTTTTCAATAGACATATTTTTTATGAAGTGAAACCAAAGGGAAAAAAGCATTTCCGAAGTTTTCCGAAGATTTCCGAAATTTTCCGAAGTTTTCCGAAATTTTCCGAAGATTTCCGAAAAATTCCGAAATTTTCCGAAGATTTCCGAAAAATTCCGAAGTTTTCCGAAGATTTCCGAAAATTCCTAAATTTCCAAATATTTCCCAAGAATTTCTGAAAAACCTAAGAATTCCAGAGAATTTCCTTAGAAATATATGAAGATATTTTTTTGGGTTCCACAATAGAAAAAAACAAACATTTTTTCCAGGATAGATTTTTTATTTCATTTTCAGGTTTGTGTAAAACTCATTCGGACCACGATGGGCTGCAGTGCTCCACTACCTGACCTTCTCAATAGCACTGAAAACATTCATATCAGGGAAAAAAAACATCTATTGTTTTGTCTAAACACATAGCTCAACAAGTGAGCACCCAGCTTGGTAGATTTTGAACTTGTGTGTTCAAGACCAGCTTCTGTGTGCTCTCATTTCCATGTTTTCTCCTCAGAAGTGTGAAATATGAGAAACACAACAATATATATCAAAGCAATTTCATAGGTAGCTCAGTGAGATAAGCAATTGTGTTGAGATTAGAGATGTGAGTTCAAGTCCTTGAACCTCAATTTCCAAAGAAACCGCGGAGGGAAAATATGAAGATTTTATTTTTCAATAGACATATTTTTTATGAAGTGAAACCAAAGGGAAAAAAGCATTTCCGAAGATTTCCGAAGTTTTCCGAAGATTTCCGAAGTTTTCCGAAGATTTCCGAAAAATTCCGAAAAGTTCCGAAATTTTCCGAAATTTTCCGAATATTTCCGAAAAATTCCGAAGTTTTCCGAAGATTTCCGAAAATTCCTAAATTTCCAAATATTTCCCAAGAATTTCTGAAAAACCTAAGAATTCCAGAGAATTTCCTTAGAAATATATGAAGATATTTTTTTGGGTTCCACAATAGAAAAAAACAAACATTTTTTCCAGGATAGATTTTTTATTTCATTTTCAGGTTTGTGTAAAACTCATTGGGACCACGATGGGCTGCAGTGCTCCACTACCTGACCTTCTCAATAGCACTGAAAACAATCATATCAGGGGAAAAAAACATCTATTGTTTTGTCTAAACACATAGCTCAACAAGTGAGCACCCAGCTTGGTAGATTTTGAACTTGTGTGTTCAAGACCAGCTTCTGTGTGCTCTCATTTCCATGTTTTCTCCACAGAAGTGTGAAATATGAGAAACACAACAATATATATCAAAGCAATTTCATAGGTAGCTCAGTGAGATAAGCAATTGTGTTGAGATTAGAGATGTGAGTTCAAGTCCTTGAACCTCAATTTCCAAAGAAACCGCGGAGGGAAAATATGAAGATTTTATTTTTCAATAAATATTTTTTATGAAGTGAAACCAAAGGGAAAAAAGCATTTCCGAAGATTTCTGAAGTTTTCCGAAGATTTCCGAAGATTTCTGAAGTTTTCCGAAGATTTCCGAAGTTTTCCGAAAAATTCCGAAAAATTCCGAAATTTTCCGAAGATTTCCGAAAAATTCCGAAGTTTTCCGAAGATTTCCGAAAATTCCTAAATTTCCAAATATTTCCCAAGAATTTCTGAAAAACCTAAGAATTCCAGAGAATTTCCTTAGAAATATATGAAGATATTTTTTTGGGTTCCACAATAGAAAAAAACAAACATTTTTTCCAGGATAGATTTTTTATTTCATTTTCAGGTTTGTGTAAAACTCATTCGGACCACGATGGGCTGCAGTGCTCCACTACCTGACCTTCTCAATAGCACTGAAAACATTCATATCAGGGGAAAAAAACATCTATTGTTTTGTCTAAACACATAGCTCAACAAGTGAGCACCCAGCTTGGTAGATTTTGAACTTGTGTGTTCAAGACCAGCTTCTGTGTGCTCTCATTTCCATGTTTTCTCCTCAGAAGTGTGAAATATGAGAAACACAACAATATATATCAAAGCAATTTCATAGGTAGCTCAGTGAGATAAGCAATTGTGTTGAGATTAGAGATGTGAGTTCAAGTCCTTGAACCTCAATTTCCAAAGAAACCGCGGAGGGAAAATATGAAGATTTTATTTTTCGATACAGACATATTTTTTATGAAGTGAAACCAAAGGGAAAAAAGCATTTCCTAAGTTTTCAGAAGATTTCCGAAGTTTTCCGAAGAATTCCGAAGATTTCCAAAAAAATCCGAAGATTTCCGAAAAAATCCGAAGTTTTCCGAACAATTTCTGGACAATTTCTGAAAATTCCAAAGAATTTCTGAAGAATTTCTGAAAAACCGAAGAATTCCAGAGAATTTACTTAGAAAAATATGAAGATTTTTTTTTTTCGTTCTACGATATATTTTTTTTCCAGTATAGAAAAAAATACATTTTTTCATCTGGTTCATTTACAATAAAGCCATCACACCTGCTCAGCGTTCACCTCTGCCTCTGTTCACCTCCACAGTCATGTAAAGTTAGTCTTTGTTGCCCCCTGCTGGTACAAAACAGACTCTCCTCTGATCCCAACATGAACAACTTTATTTAAATAAACAGTAAGAACAGGACATTTAAAACAGGCCTAACAGTAGAGAAAGTAGAAACCACAGTGAAATCTGACGGACTAAAAGTGTCTCAGGTGAACTCAACACCTGACTCCAGACTGACATACGTGCTCATTATTAAATATTAATAATAGTTTCATCACTTTACTTCAGTTTTCCTGTGAAGACGAGTCAAGTCTCCTGGATTCATTAAAGGGGCAGTTCATAGATGAGTTACATGTTCAGACCGTCTGATCAATATGAAGCTGCAGCCAGCAGCTGGTTAGCTTAGCTTAGCATAAAGACAGGAAACAGAGGAGGCAGCATGGCTCCGTTCAAAGGGAATAAAATCCACAGACCAGCAGTTCCACAGTTCACTGAAGTCGTATCTGGATTGTTTCAACTGGACATAATGTAAAACAAATGTTTGTGTGTTAAATTATTTCTTCTTCTTCAGTTTCCTGTCGGCTTGAGCTTCACATTTATCAGACGTGACAGTTAAACTCTCCGCACTGTTCCTTTAACGACAGCGTTGTTTTCACTCAGTTAGCGATGACGCGTCCAAACTTTTCTTGATTGTCTGTTTCTCTCTCGGGGGGAAGAAGTGACGGTTCAGACAGGATTCACACCTGCTGCTCAGCTCTGACTGATGATCATGTGACGAGACGGTCGTCAGACTGCTCATCAAACTGACATCGTTCTTCTTCTCTGACTCTGAGTGTCCTCAACATGTCGCTGTGTTCCTTCAGAGTAGAAGAAGAACGTCTTTAATTAACACTCTCATGACTCCCACAGTCTGGAGGCCTGGTGACTAAAAAGTGCAGAAATCTGAAGCTTCAAACGGGCTTCTGTAGCGTCGATCTGCTCCGTCCTGCTGCTGATCAGCTGATACATGTATTGATGATCATGTATTGATGATCTCAGTCTGCTGTCTGTCAGCAGTTTCAAGCCGCCTGCTGTGTTTGGTCTCAGAGCAAGTCGTCGAGCGGCGCCATGAGCAGCTGCAGCTCCTTGAAGGCGCTGCCGTGACGACCGACCTGCGCCGCCTTGTTCTTCACCATGTTGCTCAGGTTCTTCAGGTGCTTGCAGCACGTTCGGCACTTCTGGTGTCTGCAGCAACAAAAACAACAGATCAGATGAACAGTGAGTTCACTGACAGGAAGCTGCAGAGGACAAAAGTTTCAGTTTGACAGACGTCAAAACTGACGGGAGACGACGCGACTTACAACAAACCCTGAAAAGGTCATGGAGAGAATTTTTTAGAAATACTTTTGTGTTACCTCGTAATTTCTCACACCAAAAACATTTATTAATAACAAAAAAACTATTTGGAAAAAAGAAATTCCACTCAGTTTCACACATTAGAGGAAAAGATTTTTTCATGTGTTTTCACAGATGACTAAGTTTAATATATCGTTTGGCATCGAAATGCTTCCTGAACATGCACAATCACTTTCCACTATTATCCAGAGTGTGACAATATTCAGAATTTGATACGAGTCGTGTATTCGTTTGGTCGAACAAGTCCGTCATCGATAAACAACATATGATTCAGATTATCCACCGCTGCATGTGAACAAGAATATTAGTCGAATAATCATTTTCATTAGCAACGTACACAACATAGTGGGAATATTGTGTTTTTCAGAATCGGGGCAATGTCCAGAATATTTTGAGCTTGTAAACGCAGTCGGTGACTCACCTCTCCTCTCGTGTGATGTCCACGCCGACAGACGGCGAGGCCTTCAGTGTTTCAGAGATCAGCAACCAGAAATGTTTCATGATCAGCTTCAGAGACGTACAGCCGGTCTGCATGTAGCTGAACACACATTCATGCACGCACGCACGCACGCACGCACGCACGCACGCACGCACGCACGCACGCACGCACGCACGCACGCACACACACACACACACACACACACACACACACACACACACACACACACACACACACACACACACACACACACACACACACACACACTTTAAGTTTTATACAGATAATGATTGTTTGTGATTTACAGAAGTGAGGACGTTTTCCTGGTGATCCATCTTTTAAGTCTGATCTAAACTGTTTTCTCTCCTGTGTTTATGTGTTTACGACTTGAGAACTGATTTTTCTTTTT
This sequence comes from Pagrus major, assembly GCF_040436345.1. Taxonomy (NCBI): domain Eukaryota; kingdom Metazoa; phylum Chordata; class Actinopteri; order Spariformes; family Sparidae; genus Pagrus; species Pagrus major. The sequence goes on from NC_133218.1 coordinate 38,983,365, forward strand.
TATGTGTGAAAAAATAAGTTTTGCCAGAATGATTGAAAAGTTTTTGTAAGGACAGAAAAAACATTTTGTCAGGATAGTTTCATATGTGAAAAAAATTTTTCAGGAGAGAAAAACCTTTCAGGATGTACATTTTTATCAGGATAGAAAAAAAACATTTTGTCAGGATACTTTTTTTTTTTCAAATGTGAAACAGTGAATTTTTTTAGAACGGTAAGAAAAATGAACCTGACAAAAATATTTTTTATCCCCTCTTGACTTCACACATGAAAAATAAAATTATTTTTCTGTTTCACATGGGGGAACTTAGAAAGATGATCCTTTCACCAGTTCCGGAGTCAGAAACACAGGAGAGAAAATAATTCAGATGAGACTTAGAAAAGGGATCACTATTAAAACATGTCTTCACTTGCCCCTCTGGACTTCTGTAGAGACTTTATGATTCAGGTTCACAAGTTTCATCTCAACTCTTTGCAGTTATGACATGAGGTGTTTATTCTGAATTAAAACGTCTCCTGTGAAGCTGATCTGATGATCACAGACTCAAAATCTTGTCTACAAGTGTGGGATGTGAACAAAAACTCCCATCACTGACTCAGATTTAGTGTTTTAAAATGAAATGTCTTTGCTTTTATCCAACATGTTGCTGTTTCAGATAACACTACTAGTGTAGAAAATGGTTTTGATAATTGAAAAACTGATTTAAGCAAAACTGCCAAAATTTATCATGATCCAAAGCCGTTCTTTGTCACATGTGACTGTTCACTGAATATTTCTGGGTTTCTGTCACTTTACAGGAAACACAGTCAGTCCAGTGAGACACTCATCAGCAGACTGATTGATAAAGACGATAACGGAGCCGCTCACCTCTCATATTTACTCTGCAGCAGTTTGTCGATCTGAGGAAGAATCGTCGTACACAGGTCCAGTTTCCATAGCGACCTGAAAAAATAGTTACCGTTTAAAAACAATTACTAAAGTCGAGAATCTTCATTAAAAACATGAACTCATTTATTACTTAGATTTGACTTTATCCCGTCAGAACCGGCTCGTCAACACAAACCGCCTGATGTGGACGACACATTTTTCTAGGTAGGAACCAATTTGTGTGTGTGTGTGTGTGTGTGTGTGTGTGTGAGTATGTGTATGTGTTTGAGTGTGTGTGCGTGTGTGTGTGTGTGTGTGTGCGTGTGTGAGACTCACGGTTGGATGTTGATGATGTTGAGGATGTCCACAACTATCGACAGGTCGTTCATGGAGACGGCAGCGTCCAGCGCGCTCTGTAGAGTGGAAGGAAACAGGAAGTGAAGATGAGGAAGTCTGCTGCAGAGCTGTGTTCTCATTGGCTACAGCTGATTGTTGTTGTAACGCCTGTTGTCTCACCTTGATGTCCTCTCGGGCCCACACGGCTCGGACCGTCTGCAGGTTCTTGTGTCGGCTGCTCAGCATCACACACATGGTGTCGTGACCCTTCTTGATCTGAGACAGAGCCTCCTCGTCGCTCAGAGCTCCGCCCCTGTTGTTGGGTGAAGACTGAGGAACACACACACACACACACACACACACACACACACACACACAAATTCCAGTTTGTTAGGTTTAGTTAAACTAAACAAAGTGTGTGTGTGTGTGTGTGTGTGTGTGTGTGTGTGCGTGCGTGCGTGTTTATTCTGACTCACAGGCAGGAAGTCGGCCACATTCAGTCCGATCGGCTCGTTCCGGGTGCTGAGGATGATCTTGGGTTGTGGTTTAGACTTCGCCGTGGTGACGGGAGGCTGAGGAGGCGGAGCGGGGGCGGGGGGGTTGGAGGACGCGGGGCCGACAGCTGAGGGGGCCGGACGCTTCACACAGGAAACCACTGTAGGCTCCACCCTCTGGACAGGTGTGGAGGAGGCCAGCGGAGGCGTCTGTAACACACATGATTTGACATGACTACGGAGGCCCTGAGGGACAAGTGAACAAGTTCTTATTCTGGTGGTGCGTTTTCTGCGTCTGATCTAAATGATTTTCTCTCCTGTGTTTATGACACAGCGCTGAACTGGAAACAAATACACGATATATTACAGGATAATCTGCCCTTCAAAAAACTTCCTTCAATTTTTTTTTCATCTATGAAAACGTGAAATTCAGAACAGAAAAAAGTTTTTTTTTTTTTTTTTTTAATGTTTTTTTTAAACAAGAAAATCATTTCCCCCTCACATGTGAAACCAGGTGGGTTTTCTTTTCTTTTCTTTTTCCACACATGGAAACATTTTCATCATACAAGTTTCATACAAAAACAAAAACACAATAAAAAAATTAAAGTTAGGAAGATTATCCTGCTAAATCTGTTTCCAACAACTATTTAGATCAGACTTAGAAAATGGATCCCCAGAAAAAAAAATCTGTATTTTTTAATTCCGTACGTAACCAAAGAACATATTATTGATATTGAACCTCAGAGACAAACTGCTGCTGCATTCACTGACCTGCTGCTTGTCAGGAAAAGGAGATATCATGTCCTTCAGCTGACGGCCAATCGCTAATATCGTCTCTGAGAAGAAGAAGAAGCAGAACAGTGACTTCAGTGTCCTCCTGACTCACATGACACACGAGACATCCGGAGGCTGATTCTGTTCGTTTACTCTCAGACTTTAAACTGAGCTTGAAAACATAAAGAGAAGATCAACGACCATCATATTACAGGTTCATCCGTCCATCATGGCCGGTGATCTAGTTTGCAGTGTGATGTGTTCTGTGATGGACTCACCGTCCTCTGGAGGAGCAGGGAAAGGCTCAGACATCCTGGGAGGAGTCCGAGCTGACAGAGAAAAGTACAGAGTCAGTAAATGTATATAAATACTAACAGAAGGTGATCCACATGAAAACAAACTGAAGTTATAATCTCATCCAAACTGTTAATATTTATATTCAGAGATGATCATGTGACTGCAGGTGTGATGCTGACAGTCGACCTACAGATGGCGTTCTTGGGCTGGAAGATCTCTTTATAATCTTCTGCGTTGTGGATTTCAGCTGACGACACTTTCTCGTCCGCCTCGTCCTCACTGGGGCTCCGCCTCTCGCCTTCAGGGCTCCGCCTATCAGTGTCTGACCTCTGCTTCACCCTGATGACATCACAACATGTGACTTAGTGACATCATGACGTGAGAAAATTCCTTTTTGTTAAATGTTGTGTGTGGAGTTTTCTATTTCCAAGAAGCTAACGGAGATCCTTACAAATAATAATTTACAAAAAATACATTTGTGTAGACGGATGATTAACATGTTGTTTGGTAAGAAGCCTGGTGTTGTGGCAGAACTCTTGTTCTCAGCTGCTGTTAATGCAGATGTTGTGCATTCAAACATCTGCAGGCCGTCGTACCTCTGTGTGCTGCAGGTGGTTGTGGGTCTCTCGTAGTTCCGGCGCAGTGCGGCTCCTTTAGGATCCTTCGGCTCAGTGAGCGGCTGGTTGTCCTGGATGATCCCCTGGATCACAGAGCCGCCGCTCCTCTTCACCCTCTTCAGATCCACCACGTAGGACGAAACACTGGAGAGCTGGTGAGACACACCGATCTGAGGGGGAGGAGGAGAGGTTTCAGATGCTGTTTGGAGGCTTCCTGTAAAGACCTTTTATAAAGAACAGGTTTTCTCCTGTAGGTGGCGCTACACACCAGCTGCTGGTTGCACACTGCCAGGTCGGACACTTTCCCCCAGCCCACTGGGACCACGTCAAAGCAGCGGTCGGGCTCCCAGCCGAAGACCCGCAGAGAGTCTGTGGCCCCGCTGTACAGACAGCTGCCGTCCAGGCTGAAGCAGATACACCTGAACTCACAGGGGTCAGAGGTCAGAGGTCACATGACAGCAACATGCTCCCCAACCTGTCACACTCTGAAGTGAGAAACTCACCTGACTGGACTCGTATTTCCCTCCATCGAGCCGATCATTGTAAACTTCTCCAGATCCCAAAGTTTAACAGTCCTGGAGACGACACAGAGACACACGTCAACACCGTCAACACCGTCAACACCGTCAACAACCAGCCTCAACATAATCAAACACTGAGGGGAAATTATCTCCAGCTTCATCACAAAACAGCATCAACATCACTCATGAGCCAAAACAGATCATCAGAAACAACAAACAACAACTGAGCTGAGAAAATCAGGAACTTATTCACAGAATGAGACGGAGCTGAAATGATTAGTCCAATATATCAATTTAAATACTTCATTAATCTTTTCATTATTGTAGCTGTTATGGTCATGATTCCATTTAAACTTTTCTTTCCAACACCGACTGCTCTGCCATTGTTTGAGCGTTGCATCTGGATTTGTGAGTTCATATAATCACCAAAAATAAACAGATAGAAATTTGAAAATTTGTTACAAGGTTCAGTTTCTCAAATCTGTCCAGAGTGAACCCTCTTCACAAACAAATCAATAAAGGATCTCTGAAGAAGAAAATAAGCCAACATGAGTTTCCTCCGGTACCAGTCAGCTGATCGGCTTCATCACACAGGATTGATTCTGGATTCTGGCAGTGACGCTGCAGGCTAAGCTAACTGCAGGCTAACGCTAAGCTAACTGCAGGCTAACGCTAAGCTAGCTGTGTCCTCTTTAAAGTTTTAAATGTTTTCCTTGAGATGAGTGCAGGCGGCGGCGGCGGAGAATCACTGATCCTGCTTTTGATTTAGAATTGAAATTGTGACGTGCTGGTCGACACTCAGTCACACAATCCTTCAGGATTCTGCCACTGACTCACAATGAACAACGAAGTATTGTCTCTCTGACAGACCGTGGAGAGCAGGTTCAGGTGTGCTGTCGTACCTGTCGGAGCTGCCTGATGCCAGCAGGTACTCGTTGGGGTGAAACTGGATGATGTTGACGGCTGCAGTGTGAGATCTGAACTCTGTGATCATCTTGGACTGCATCAGGTCCCACAGCTGACAGAGACGAGAGGAGACACTCAGATTATCTTCATTTTGTGATTATTTTGACAGATATGATGATGACAATATGATTCATGATCAGTGGGAATGATCTTATTTACATCACTGTTTTCATTTTCACTGGAAAACTATTAAAATCCTGACAATGTAACAGTTGTGGGGTCTTTTTCGGTCAGGACGTCTCATTATAACGCTGTGTGTTGATTCGGATGCTGCAGCCGGCCACACTGTGATTTTATCAGTATCTGGATTAACTGATCAGCCCTGATGTACAGGAGATACATTCACTGTGGGTTTGAGTCTAAACATCGATGAGAAAATAGAATAAGATCGAATGTATCGTTTATAGAGACTTGAAATAAATCAGAACTGATCCTTTAAATGTTTGAACACAAGCAAAACTTTTGTTTTTAAGATTAAGTCTTCAGTTAGAAACAAATATTTAAATGAGGAAATATCTGATCAAAGACTGAGATCACAAATCAGACCAAACATTTCAGTTATGAGTTTCTGATGTTCAGTTCTTCAGACACAGTTTGACACTCGGCTCCATCAGCAGCTCATCAATCATCAGATTGTACCTTGACCGTGCCGTCGTCGCTGGCTGAAGCCAACCACTTCCCATCTGGACTGAAGGCCACGCTCCTCACTGCCTGAGTGTGACCCTGCAACACAAACACCAACACAACTTCATCCTTCACAGATGTTCACAGCTCTTATTCTGAAATACACAACTGATGCTGCACACACTACACACTGGAAGCTCTGACATCTTTCTGAAGTGTGACATGAGCTTTAACTACCTTAAATATTATTTAAATATATTTTTTAAATGTGCTACACAGTAACAAACACACACACACACACACACACACACAGCTCTTACCGTGTACCTGAAGACGTATCCTTTCCTCCGGACGTCCCACAGCTGACAGACAGGAACCAAAACCACGTTCACATAAGATGAAACCAAGAGAGACATTTCATCAACAGTGACATAATTCATTCCCAAGCTCCTCACATAAACCATCACAACCTGAAAACAAAGTCCTAACCTGAAAACAAGTTCAATGAAGGTCCGTCCCAAAGGGAGAAACACTGAAACACCCTCATTCTCTTCGCAGACACACAAACACACACACACCTTGATGTTTGTGTCCATGGAGCTCGAGGCGAGGAAGTCTCCAAACGGATGGAAGCCCAGGCTGGTGATGTTGGCTTTGTGTCCCGTCAGAGTCCTTAAAACTGGAGAAGAAGACAGAGTCACACTGACAGACACTTTCACTGAGCACCAGGGATCAGACAGAGAAATAACTGGGTCTCACTCTTTGCAGCCTCCATGTCCCAGACTCGTATTGATCCAGACTGAGAACCAGTGACGATTTGATCCTCTGACATATTGATCTGCACACACTCCACTGGGGTCTTGTGACCAGTCAAACTCTGAGAGACAAACACACACAGTCAGGATGCAAACCTCCCAGAAAATGAGCTTCAGATGAACAGATTGTTGTTAGAGGCGTAGTTCAGATCACAGTCAGCTGTCTGCAGGTGATCAGGACGTCTCACCATGATGCAGTTGGCCTTGCTGACAGCCCACAGGTTGACCCTGCAGTCCTCCCCTCCTGTGGCCAGCAGGCGGCCGGAGCTTTTCCCCAGAGCCGAACAGGAAACACTGCTGGTGTGAGCCTCGAACTCGTCTGTACAACAACACACGAGGGACAAATTTAGCTCTACTGCTGGTGTTACTGCAGAGCTGCACTGACTGACTGTGTTTATGTACTCGAGTACAGTAACTTGTTCATACAGAGACGAGGCGGCGTCACATTCTTCTTTGTGTACTGTGTTTGAAGCAGCAGGATTAAAGCGTTAAAGAGCACAGTACTGCCATTCACCTGACCTGCTCTGTGATTTACAACATCAGACTGAACTGAGTGGTCACATACAAATCTGAGGTGTCATGAGACGATTCACAGGAAAGAAAATCAGAAAAATTTATTTCTGCCACAACATCAGGTTCATTTTTATATCTCACTGTCACATCAGTGTTTTGATGTATGGAGGACGGACTCACGCAGGCGCCATGAGATCTTGGTGGTGTTGGCAGCAGCCATACTGGTCACACTGGGACACTCGCTGCTTTGTTTGAACTGCTGGTCGACTGCTGAGCTTAATTCATGAAGTTCAGTCAGGATCAGTGAGCACAGACATCAGCTGCTCTTTCACTCTCTGCACTGAGCGTCCTCCACCTGCAGAGACACAAAACACGTGATGATACGAGAGACACACACACACAGACACACACTGATCAGCCACAACATTAAAGGTTTTCTGTGGAGCTTCTGTGTCGTGCTGGAAGCTGATTGTTAATGTTAACAAACTTCATTTCTGAACTAAGTTAGCTACTGCTGCTCTGTCAGCAGAGCGGAGAGGCTCTGAGACGAGGCACTCGAGAATGTGAATAAAATCCTTCGGGCTGTCGTGGAAAATCCAACATGAGTCCTTCACTAATTAGTCCAGCAGCATTAAACAACTTGAACAAAGTCTCCACCGGCTTGTAAAGACAGCCAAGAGAGATTTTCACGTCACAATACAATCTGCTCACATATGGCCAATAAAAAGGTGATTAACACATGTAAATTAATACAAATAGTTACATAGAGCCTCTTTAAAACCACTGACAGGTGAAGTGACGAACATACACTGATCGTCTTCTTACAGTGTTATGTGCTGCTGGGAACCCGGTGGTTCTGGACACATCAACCATCCAAACACAGATGAAGACCAAACACACAATTTTCAAATGATTTCTTGAATCATTTGGTTAATAAATATTAATGAGTAATGAGTTGCTTGTCTATTTTATTTGACATAAATACGTGAAAACAAACGTGTACAAAGTGATTAGTAACACTTGTTATTGAGGCACAGCAGCAGGATGTGAAGCCTGCAGAGTCACCACACACTGTCAGGTGAGCTGTTACTGCTCCACAGACACCAGGTGAGCTGTTACTGCTCCACAGACACCAGGTGAGCTGTTACTGCTCCACAGACACCAGGTGAGCTGTTACTGCTCCACAGACACCAGGTGAGCTGTTACTGCTCCACAGACACCAGGTGAGCTGTTACTGCTCCACAGACACCAGGTGAGCTGTTACTGCTCCACAGACACCAGGTGAGCTGTTACTGCTCTACAGACACCAGGTGAGCTGTTACTGCTCTACAGACACCAGGTGAGCTGTTACTGCTCTACAGACACACCTGAAGTAAATATACTAAAGTTTGTACTGGAACTAATATCAAACCTTGTGAATCTCTAATATCTGAATATACAGTCCCGAATATGTTTTTTATTATGATCAAGTATTTGATCAACAGCTGAAACTCAGGTCACAGAATTAACTGTGTTAAAAGTTTCGGCAAAACATCAGCAAGTCATTATAACGCAGCTAACTTCAGCTAACTTGATGCTAAGTGACTGTTCAGTAAGCTCATTAAGAAACACCATTAAACTAATTAACCGAGCGTCACTTTACACGACAGATTAGCTAACGCGAAAAAACAAAGGCTCATATTAAGTGACTGAAAAGAAGCTGGGTGAGTAAAGTCAGCTCACTAACTCATATTCATTAACGACCCTCGACTGTTTTTAGTTAAATAAGACTCAGAGTCGCGGCCCGAGAGGCGACACTAGCAAAGGTTAGCTAGCAGGTAACTAATGCCAGTTAGCACAGGTTGGCTAATTAAGGCTAGTTGTTTACTGAGCGGTGACGTTAGACACAAAAACACGTCGCGGTCAGTTTACCTTCGTGTGTCCGCGGCCGTGACTCGTGCTGCGGGAGGACAAAGTTAAACGTTAAACCACCGGTGGATAATCTGTCTCCGCCGCTGACGACTTGTTGACAGGCTGCGGCTCCTCGGCTGCAGCTTAGCAACTGAGCGACAAACCCTCCACTTCCGCTGACGTCACAACCTTATTTTTTAACAAAACTTTATTTACAACATTTCACATCAACAACTGTAACTTTTATTATTTAAAACATATTTTATTGTATTTTTATTTATCTTTTGGTGTCCATTTGTATTTTATTATTTGTTTAATAAAAAGAAAAATGTCAGAGTGATGTAATATTAAATGTGGGCACGTTTGATTTACAACATTTGAATATGTCAATAAACCAAGTTAACAAACACTACAACATGTTTACAATGGCTGATCTGTTGTTATGATATTCTATCAAAAAGGAAAAATTATTCCAGTTCAGTCGGACAGATTTATATTTATTGGCAAAAACCATCCTATTTGTAAATAACATTTTAATTTAACACATTTTAACTGCTAAAATCGCAGATATATATTATTAAAATGCACCGGACGCATTAGAAACAGCGATATAAAGTACAACAGCAGGGGGCGACAACACTGCGGCGCAGCGCAGGAGAAGAAGAAGAAGAAGAAGAAGAAGAAGAAGAAGAGAAGAAGAAGAAGTCGGAGGAGGAACCCGGAAGTGGTTGTCAACACGGGCCGCGCTGCTCACAGATCCATGGTGCCGCTCGGAAGAGTTTGAAGAACATAATTAACTTTTCACAGTCAGTTAGTTAGTTAGTTAGTTTTAGTGACCCGCGGTGACGAGTCTGCGTCACTGAGTCACACCGGCAGCGTCTTTCAGTCTCACCAGCAGCAGCAACATGGCGGCGGTGGACGTGGAGGACGAGAGCATCTTGGCGTCGATCTTTAAGGACAGCTTCCCGGACAGCTGGAGGGACAACCCGGACTTCGCGGCCTACCTGTCCGAGCTGAGCTCCTTCGGGGTGGAGAAGCTGAGCCGGGAGCCGGAGCGGCTGGCGGAGGAGCGGGCTCAGATCCTGCAGCAGACCCGGGAACTGGCCTTCTCCAACTACCAGACCTTCATCCGCACCGCGGACTGCACCGAGCACATCTACCGGGACTTCGGCCGGGTGGAGGGCAGCGTGTCCCGGCTGCTGGACAAGCTGCCCAGCTTCGGGGAGAGATGCAGGTCAGTGCCGCTCAGAGACGGAGGGCAACATCCCGGGAGCCCCTGGGCCCACAGGGGACCCTCAGGGGGCCCACAGGGGACCCACAGGGGACCCACAGGGGGCCCACAGGGGGCCCACAGGGGACCCACAGGGGACCCACAGGGGGCCCACAGGGGCTCCGCAGGGGACCCTCAGGGGGCCCACAGGGGACCCACAGGGGGCCCACAGGGGACCCACAGGGGCTCCGCAGGGGGCCCGCAGGGGGCCCACAGGGGGCCCTCAGGGGACCCACAGGGGGCCCTCAGGGGACCCGCAGGCTGCAGGTCCATGTCGCGGTGCTTCAACACGTCTGTTTGTCTGTTGACACTGAAACAAATGATTTAACTGTAATTAGCGATGGGCTCTCACAGTAACACCTGCACACTGCCGAACCTTGAGGGCCCAGCTCGTAGGGGACATTGGTACAGCCAGAGAGTCAACAGTTAGTAAACTAAGTGATCAAAATACAATTAATCACAAATAATTTGAATAATCGATTAGTTGTTTCAGTCAGTTTGCTTCCAGCTTCCTAAATGTGAAGATTTGTTGCTCTTCCTCATCATCATGCATGACATGTACTTTTAGCTGCTGCTTCTCTCTCTCGTGTGATAAAATGAATTTGGTTGAAAAATATTAATAACTAAAAGACTCAGACTCCCTCAGTCGCTGGTTAATCCACATGACATCGTGTCCAGACTGAGATTTCTAATCTGGACACAGAATAAATTGTAACACGACTCGCGATGTGTTTGTGTTCAGGGGGTTCATGAAGGAGGCGGAGGAGATCGGGGCGAGCCGCCGGATGAACAGCCTCACGTTGAACCGTCACACTGAGATCTTGGAGATCCTGGAGATCCCTCAGCTCATGGACACCTGCGTCCGCAACGGCTACTACGAGGAGGCTCTGGAGCTGGCAGCGTACGTCAAGAGGCTGGAGAAGAAACACTCCTCTCTGCCGGTCATCCAGGTGAGTCAACATGAAAATATGGTGTTTGAGATACAAACTCAAGTGGGATGAAAGTGACACTATTCAGAGGAAGATGAAAGCGTCTCATCATTAAACAGAATTTTTGGGTTTTGGACTGAAGACGTCACTTTGAGCTTCAGTTTTCCACCATGATGACATCTTCTAGAAAAATAACTGAAATCATTAATGGATTATGAGAATAGTTGCAGATTTATATCGTGTTCACCGATTAACCGACAAATATTTTTTGATCTTCAGGGGATCGTGCGTGAGGTGCGTCAGTCGACTCAGCTGATGCTCAACCAGCTGCTGCAGCAGCTGCGCAGTAACTCGCAGCTTCCCGTCTGCCTGCGTGTGATTGGCTACCTGCGGAGGATGGACGTGTTCACAGAGGCGGAGCTGCGAGTGAAGTTCCTGCAGGCTCGTGGCACCTGGCTGCACTCCATCCTCGCCGCCATCTCTGAAGACGACCCTTACTTCCACATTACCAAAACCATCGAGGCCTGCAGAGTCCACCTGTTCGACATCATCACGCAGTACAGAGCCATCTTCTCTGACGAGGACCCGCTGGTGCCCCCCGCCGGCGGGCAGGTGGCGGTGAACGAGGCCGCCATCTTCCACGGTTGGGTGGTGCAGAAGGTGGCGGAGTTCCTGGAGACTTTAGAGAGGGACCTGCAGCGGGGTGTGGGGGGGCGCCTGGACTCCCTCCTGGGTCAGTGCATGTACTTCGGCCTGTCCTTCAGCCGGGTGGGGGCGGACTTCCGCGGGCAGCTGGCGCCCATGTTCCAGCGGGTGGCGGTGGAGACGTTCCGCAGAGCCGTGCAGGAGGCGGTGGACAAGTTCCAGGAGGACATGAACCTGTACACGCTCATCGCCCTGCCCTCGGTGCTGGGAGGGACCATCCCCCCCGTGGCCCCCAGCACCCAGCCCGGCACCCTGCAGCCCCCCATGTCCCTGCTGGACTTCCAGCCGCTGGCCTGCTTCCTCAACAACATCCTGACGGCCTTCAACGACCTGCGGCTCTGCTGCCCTGTCGGTCTGGCTCAGGACGTTACCAAATGTCTCGAAGACGCCCTGAAGAAGGTGAGCAGTAGAGTTTCTGTCGGGTGATCCGAATGTCCACCATCAGGACGAGTTTACTGACATCACATCACATCTGTGAAGATTCTGACCCACAAGACGGGTCTCAAGACCTCACTTAAGTCCAGGGTCTTGTGTACACACACATCCAAACCAAAAAAAACAGGTGCCGAGTCGACAGTGAGCTAAACATGAAACAGAAAGACGGCTCTCACACTGCAGGACTCCAATATTTACTTGTTTAGTGGTGAAGTTTCAACGACACTGATCTGCATCAGACGTCTGATGGAGTGTTGCTCAAAACGTCACGACTGTAGTGCGAAGTGTTGTGTTGTGAGACGGTTTCATGGTTAATCGATGAATTTAGCCTAGAAAATGTAAAAAAACCAAAATGCTCATCACGATTTCCCCCGGTGACGTCTTCAAGTTGCTTCTTTTGTCCAAACAACAGTCGAAGATCCAAAGAAAAGATAAAATCCTCACATTAAGAAGCTGGAACCAACAAATGTTTGACATTTTTGCTTTAAAATATTAATCGATTATTAAAATAGTGGACAACTTACTTTCTTTTAATTGATAAACTCACAACAACAAAATGTGAAATGGAAGTCCTCAAAAACAAGCGAACATGAATAGACTCATGAGATTTTTATATATATATATATATATATATATATATATATATATATATATATATATATATATATATATATTATATTATATTATATTATATATTTTTATATTGATTACGTCCATATTTAAATTAACTGTAGTTAATATTAAAGCCTCTCATGCTCTCTGGACTCTCTGAAGTCCACAGACGGTTCGAGGCTCCTGCGGACTTGATTATAAATCTGGACCGCCCTCAGCACCAGTAGGCTGCAGCGAGTGAAGTCCAAACATCCAAACTGAGCCGGTGTCTTCAGTGTCTAGTTTCCTGTCAGGTTGACCGGGCCGGTCTGGACTGCTGTAATGAGTGTTAATTGGTGTTGTTTCCCGTCAGGTGACCCGTCAGATTCTGGTGTTTCACCGGGCCGAGGAGTCGGCCTTCAGCAGCAGAGAGAAGGAGCTGTTCGATCAGTTCTGCTGTTCGTACGCTGACGACCTGCTGCCGTTCCTCAACCGCTGCCTGCAGGTTCTGTTTCCTCCGGCTCAGCTCGCTCTCATCCTGGGTGAGGATCCTCCCTCTTCTCCTGTTGCTTTTAAATCATTAGGGTCATAATTTTGATTAAAAAACGAATGATTCCAGTGATCTGGAGAAGCCTCACTGCTTCAAACAAAGAAAAATATCTGCACCACATCTGTTTGATGTGGAGACGTTATTTTCTGGTTTGTGCAGCTCAGAACTAGAAACCAAAGAGCTGTTTGTACTTCAGGTGAACTGTCAGAGATCATCAACAGATTTCTTCTCTCAGTTTTTCTCATATTTATTTAAGTCCGATTGATCCACAACAAAATATCAGATTTCAGCAGTAACAGAACTCCTGAATGGAGGTGACCCGTCTGATCTGTTCAGTATTTAACGCCTGACATCAGACATCGTCAGCAATCAACCAAAATAAAGTCTTTAAAGTCTGAATGCTTCATACAGCAGCAACATGACTGAAGAATCCAGAGATGTAAGTGACATCATGTTTATTGTATGTGTGTTTCTGCTGTCAGAACCGGTTCCTCTCAGTCTCAGAGTTGACTGAAGCCGCTCTGTGTTGTTCTGCAGGTGTTCCTCCGACTCAGCTGCACAGGTACGGCAGTCTGGGCTGCGTCGACCTGGCTGCCGTCCTCGAGCCGCTGGACTTCCTGCTTCCACAGAGAGAGACGTCACCACCAGCATCGGTGCCGGAGCTCGACATCAGCAGCGAACTGAGCAGCCTGACGTTTGAGCCACAGCTCAGAGAACCAGAACCAGATCCTGACCTCACACTGGACCCAGCACAGACTCAGTCTGGTCTCACAGACTCTGAAGTGACGGAGCCGACGTCTGAGGAACAAGATGAAGAGACGATACAGGACGAAGAGTTTTCTTTGGAGTAACAGACTCCAGGACTAACAGATGACTGAGTGACGCGTCTCCAGCGTGACGTTTTACTGCCGAGGTTCTGTGGGAAGTCTGAAGAATCACTTTGGACTCTGGTGGTGGATATAAATTAAAACATGTTAACTCTTCTTTTAAAGGTTGAGGATTGGAGGCAGATGTGAGAACACATTCATGATGTAACAACACAAAGTGTCTGAGCTTCATGTTGGACGGTTTCTTCAGGATCCACTAAAGGATCATCTGAGGATCATCTGAGGATCCGAAATGTGTCCATACGTCCAGATGATGAAAGAATGATGACAACATTCATGTGAACAGATTCTGTAACAGCTGAAGTGGGTTTTAAAATTTATTAAGGTAAATAAAGATACATTATTGATAAATCAGTGTCAACATGAAAGCGTGTGTCTACTGAGAGGGAGGATGCTGGTTTAATATTTAAAGGAGCATTCCGCTGTTTCTGCATATTTACCTGCAGTAAGAAGAAGACTTAAACATGCTAAACCACCTGAACAGTCCTTTAATTTAATAAGTCTGGTGATGTCGAGTTCTCATGTGTCCAAGTGTCCGTCTGCTCCTCACTTGTTTTTCACAAACTTCTTGCGGGAGGCGTTGGGGTTGGCTCGTCTCCTGCCGCCGCCACACTGACCGTCTCTGATCTGGAGGTTGGCGGCTCGACTGTAGATGTCGTTCTCACAGAACGGCGACGCTCCGGCCACGTAGTCCGGGTTGAACACGTCGGTCTTCTGACGAGCTTTACGAGAGAGTCTCTGCTGGGGGAAACGCTGGTCCTCCACCAGGTGGGGGTTGTTGCCGTGTTTCCCTCCCTGAGGCAGAGGCAGCGCGTGCTGAAACACACCACAGAGGGGTAAATAAGACTGAAACACACCACAGAGGGGTAAATAAGACTGAAACACACCACAGAGGGGTAAAATAAGACTGGAAAAAAACTACTTGACGTGCTACATGGAGACGCTAAAAGCAGGATTATTTATGAATAGAGGCAGTCAAATCACAGGAGTCCTGAAATAACTGTGTGTGTGTGCGTGTGCGTGCGCGTCTCACCCTCAGCCCTTTCGGGTTCAGCACTTTGGGGTTTTTAGAGAAGTGCATCTGCATGCTGCCGTCCTCGCTGACGGTCACGGCCAGTTTCTTCAGAGTTTTGTTGCCGCAGTGGGAGCAGAACACTCTGTTCATGTTGCTCGTCGTCCTGAAATTAAAAACATTCACAGTTTACAAAAAATAGCACAACAAACCTGAAATTATGAAACGTTATGCTAAGAACATTTTGACTTAATAAGTAAATAAGGTCAGTTAGCTTAGCATTATCAGGTATTCCCCTGTCATTATAAACTGTATAAAAACTACCAAGTCTGAAACAGATTTCTCCTTGATAGACACAAAACTTTCATCTTTTAGCCTCTAAAACTGTCTGCTAGCATGTGATGCTACAGTGACTTCCTGTTTACACTGCAGATGTGTCCTAGCAACACATTCACACATTTAGTGTCTTGAACAGCGATGATGGATGGAGAAGAGCTGCTTTGACTCAGTCCTGCTCTCCAGAGGATGAACCCTCTAGATCAGACCGACTCCATGGTATTTCCTCTAGCGCCACCTTCAGGACAAACTATGTGTTTGTTTACAGACTGAACTCACTTGAAGCAGGCGTGACATCTCAGGATGTAGTTCCTCGCCTGTTTGATCACCATCCCGTTCACAGACAGAACATGAAGCCCGATCTGAATCAGAACATTCTGGAAAGACAAGAACCATCAATCAATCAATCAATCAATCAATCAACTAACAGAAAATTAATCTGCAACTATTTCACTGACCGATAAATCTCAGTTTTCAAGTAAAAATGCCTCAAACATGAGCTGCTTTCAGCTTCTCATCTCTGTCTCACAGGACTGAACTA
This sequence comes from Pagrus major, assembly GCF_040436345.1. NCBI lineage: Eukaryota > Metazoa > Chordata > Actinopteri > Spariformes > Sparidae > Pagrus > Pagrus major. The sequence continues at coordinate 38,999,332 of NC_133218.1, forward strand.
CTGTACTGTCAGTTTTTGGATTTTGTGCCGGACGAAACAAACATCTGAAGACGTCACGGTTCATTTCAATATTTTCTGACATTTTAGAGAATAAATCATGACAATAATTCTCTGATTCATTGAACAGAAGCAGATTGTTTGTGTAAAATATAAACAAACTTCGTCTTCACTAATGTTAATCAACGCTCAAACCAAAGTCTTATTTCCAGGTGACGTCACCGACAGGTACGAGGCGTCTGTTACCTGCATGGCGAAGTCGGTCGTCAGACATCCAACTTTAACATCAGCAGGAGCCGTCCAATCAGCAGAGTCCATCTTCACCTGTTTGATGTTGCTGGGAGTGATCCAACCACCTCCATCATCGTTATCTTCCTCCTCCTCCTCCTCCTCCTCCGCTTCGTCTCCAGGCTCGTTCTCTTTGTCCTCATCTTCTGATTGGTCCTCTGGCTTGTCTGTCTGCAGTGATGTGTCCGACCTGCTCTCTGATAATGAGATGCCGTCGACCTTCTGTAATCAAACAAACAAATGACATCACCATCAGTGTCGGCCAATCAAGGTCCAGGACGCATGACAATGACAATGAAGATCTTAGTATGATTGAGATTCTCCTGTTGGAGAAGCTAACACTGATGTTGGCCTGTTGGAGAAGCTAACACTGATGTTGGCCTGTGGGAGAAGCTAACACTGATGTTGGCCTGTTGGAGAAGCTAACACTGATGTTAGCCTGTTGGAGAGGCTAATTCTTTGCAGCGAACTTCAGGGTCCAGAATGGCACAAAAAAAGTTTCCTTACTTGTATTTAAGACAATTAAAAACTTCATCAACTGTACTGTCAACAACTGTAACTAACTGTAACTAGTGTGAAGCAGCTGTTGTCTGTGTCCACCTGCTGAATATTCGCTCTGAATGGTTCCTGAACTCACCAGTAGATCCAGCAGGCTGTCGTCGATGGACGGCAGCGGCTCTCTCCAGAAGTGGAAGCTGTTAAACTCGTCACTGTTGGCAGTCGTCTGTGTGTCCGTCTGTTTCTGTTTGTTCTTTGAATTCAAAACCTCCACCGGATCCTGGAGGAACAATCAACACCGGAGGTTCATTAAGATAACAAAAAAAACAAAAAAACAGGAAATCAAACGTCTTCATCAGTAGATTATCCTGTTGGAGAAGCTAACACTCATGTTAGCTTGTTGGAGGAGCTAATACAGATGTTAGCCTGTGTTAGCCTCACCAGTAAATCCAGCAGGTCGCTGTCGATGGACGGCAGCGGCTCTCTCCAGAAGTGAAAGCTGTTGAACTGGTTATTGTCGGCAGGTTCTGACGTCTCTGTCTGAATTTGTCGGACGTTCAAAGCGTCCACAGGCTTCTGAAGGAACAACCGAGAAATAAATAAACCGATAAATGTCCTGCAGATGATTTAGGCTCCATTATACAACTAGACAGATTCTGATTAACTCTCTGGTGAGATGTTTTCACTAAGAATGTAGTGATGAACTGACAGACGTGAGTAAGTCTAACGATCCTCTGTGTGTTACCTTGGAGGGGAAGTGGAATCCTGCAACATTGACTGGAGTCTCTGGGTGTCGCTGTGTGCTCTGAACATGAAGCTGAAACAGAAGATTCACACGTTACTCTCTGACCAAACCACACAGCCAGCTCGCTGAATTAGACTGTGTTTAGCCTAGCTTAGCATAAATCTCAGAAGCAAGACCCTAACACACACACACACACACACACACACACACACACACACTGTCAGTACCAGATCAGTTCTACAAGCAGTCAGCTGGGACGGGTCAGGTACAAACAGTGAGGTTTTCTTCTAATCAGATACCTTGACCTCCGGCTCCTTCTTCAGGTGTTGTGAGCCAACGTGCTCGAGCTCCAGCTGGTAGGTCAGAGCCAGGACTTTAATGTCGGTGGCTGACAGACTTGGGTAGTCTCCGGTCTTCTTGGAGAACTCTGTCACTGAAGAAACACAAATAACAAAGAGCTCAGACTGCAGAATGAAACCTGATGAATGTCAGGATGTTTGCAGAGGACAGGTGTGGAATACAGGTAAGAATGTTCAGGTTAGTTTACCAGTCTGATGTGTTCAGGTTAGTTTACCAGTCTGATGTGTTCAGGTTAGTTTACCAGTCTGATGTGTTCAGGTTAGTTTACCAGTCTGATGTGTTCAGGTTCAGGTTAGTTTACCAGTCTGATGTGTTCAGGTTAGTTTACCAGTCTGATGTGTTCAGGTTCAGATTAGTTTACCAGTCTGATGTGTTCAGATTAGTTTACCAGTCTGATGTGTTCAGGTTCAGGTTAGTTTACCAGTCTGATGTGTTCAGGTTAGTTTAGCAGTCTGATGTGTTCAGGTTCAGGTTAGTTTACCCAGTCTGATGTGTTCAGGTTAGTTCACACAGTCTGATGTGTTCAGGTTCAGGTTAGTTTACCAGTCTGATGTGTTCAGGTTCAGGTTAGTTTACCAGTCTGATGTGTTCAGGTTCAGGTTAGTTTACCCAGTCTGATGTGTTCAGGTTCAGGTTAGTTTACCAGTCTGATGTGTTCAGGTTCAGGTTAGTTTACCCAGTCTGATGTGTTCAGGACGTGGTTCTAGGAAGTTCAGCTGGTACGGCAGGAAGGCCAGACTCCTCCTGGTGGGTTTGTCTCTGATCTCGTCCACCACATCTTTCAGTGTGTAGATGTTCCTGCCGATGTCCTGCAACACAAACAGACGCAACGTGTTTGTCAAACAACTGATTTCAGTTTCTCTGTGACAGACGTGTCACTGAGCCCCAATCATGAGGAACATCGTTATGCAGGAAACTGTACATGTCAAGATCTGAATTTACATTCATTTTCTTTGGTATATCAACAGATAATCAGTGCTTTAAGTAACTTCTATATTTTACCACCTCCATCAAATATTCGGGCTCAGTTTATGTCCACGTGAAGTGACATCACATCAATATCAGCAACACATATTAGGTTTTCATAGAGAAGGAAAAAATGTTACATTTTCCAAACATTATGACAATTATTACACTTATAGAAGTGAGATCAAGCAATGAGCAATAAAAACTGTTCACAAGAGTTTAAACATCTTCATTTTTAATGTTCTCACATCCTCTCAGCTGACTGATGATGTGAAAGAGCACAAAGCAGCTCACCATTATCATCGAGGACACTGTAATATCTGATATAAATGTAAACCTGGGTGTTGACAGAAGATTGTGACCTGTAATCCTTAATAAAACCAGTATTTAATGTTTCAGTGTGTATTTGTCAGCAGCTCTGTGATGCTGAGGCCTCCGCCACAGCGGAGCTGCTCTACAGTCTGACCAGCTGTCGCCACTGAGAGCTAACAAGCTAACTGTCGTGTAGCTTCTTCTATAAAAACTGTGTTTTCGGCTCAAAGGTGAATAAAAACTCACCTGGAGAGGAGCTCGCTTCAAAAACGCTCCTGCGTCTGCGACAACATGCTCCACCAGGGTAGGCGCCATGTTGGATATCTGCCTGTGACTGGACCGACCAATCAGAAGAGAGGAAACACTCACGTGACATATAGAAACCAGCGGAGCTTCGCGTCCGTCAGACATTTGAAACCTGCTTCAACTCTCAACTAATAAAAAACATTTAAAGGCTGTTTTGAGTTAACTGAGCTTCCGCAGTTTGAGAACTGAAAGTAATTTACATTTATGTTGGATCTGCTTTGAATTTGTGACAGCGTTACTTTATTCACGTAAGATCTTCAGAGCAACGATAATTTCATGAGCTCTGAAGCCGAACAAACGTCAAAATTGCCCCCAAAAACTTCGTAATGATCGATATCTCAGCCCTGTAAAACATGTCTTCACTCGCATTTCATGGTATTGATGTGATATTTTTACGGGTATCACATTTTTCCTCTAGTTCAGTTTTCCTACAGGTCCTGAACGCAGCGCCTCCTCACTGCGGTCACGTGACGTTTTGTTGACGGTAGAAGACGGAGGAAGATGGCGGCTCGCTGGAGCAGCGAGAATGTGGTGGTGGAGTTTCGGGATGCGCAGGTATGTGTGTCCGAGGGCTCAGGTGTGACTAGTGACCGACAGGTGAACAGGTGAAGGAGACTCTAACAGACTGAAACAGCGGCAGGATGATGAACACAGACCAGGTTTACACCCACAGTTAACCTGTTCAGCTGAAGCTTCAGCGGTCAGTCAAGCTGATCGACTCCAATGTCCATATTCGACAAACCGACACATTATCGATATAAACCAGGTGAGAGACGGCGGCAGCAGCAGCAGGTGATCAGACAGCAGCAGCAGGTGATCAGACAGCAGCAGCAGGTGATCAGACAGCAGCAGCAGGTGATCAGACAGCGGCTGTGTAACTTCAGTGTGAACATTTATTCCAAAGCTTCCAGCTGAACTGACGACTGGATTAACTGATTAATGATCAACAAAGAATTAATATACAACAAACGTGTTAATCAACAGTTCATTAAAAGTGCATCACGATAAAACGGAGTGTCTTTGGGTTTTGGACAGTTGGTCGGTTAAAACAAGACGATGATATAATCGTGTTTTCTCAGTGAAATTAAAGCTGCAATGATTATTTTCATTTTCCATTAATCTGACGCTCATTTTCTCGTTTATCTGATAAGTTGTTGTGTTTACAAAATGTCTGAATATAGTCATAAATATCGATCAGTGTCTCGCAAAGCTCCAGATGACGTCCTCAGTTTTCTTGTTCTTTCCCCTTAAAACATTACGCTAACCGATTAATTGATAATATAAGTAGTTGGTGATTAATTTGATAGCTGATGACTCAGTGATTAATCGTTTCAGCTCCACTGAAATAAATAAATAAATCAGACTCATTAATCATTGTTATCTGGAGCTTTCAGATCATCTGTCACCTTCTTCTGTGTTTTCAGGCCACCGCCATGTCAGTGGACTGCCTGGGCTCACACGCCGTGCTGTCTGGGTAAGTCCAGGTCACCTGAACGCAGCGCAGCTCTTCACTGTGGGAACAGACTCATGTACCTCAGGTTAGATGTGTTGACTGTGACAGTCCCTGAACACATCGTTGACTGTGACAGTCCCTGAACACATCGTTGACTGTGACAGTCCCTGAACACATCGTTGACTGTGACAGTCCCTGAACACATCATTGACTGTGACAGTCCCTGAACACATCATTGACTGTGACAGTCCCTGAACACATCATTGACTGTGACAGTCCCTGAACACATCGTTGACTGTGACAGTCCCTGAACACATCGTGGACTGTGACAGTCCCTGAACACATCGTTGACTGTGACAGTCCCTGAACACATCGTTGACTGTGACAGTCCCTGAACACATCGTTGACTGTGACAGTCCACACTCTGTTAGACTAGTTGAAGCTGTGACGGAGCTGCAGGTGAAAGTCGTAACAAACTTTATTTATGTTTTTACTTTAACGTCATGAACTCGGGACTCAGTTGACCTGATGAGAAAATGACTCTCTAACACATAAACTGCTCCTTTAAGCTTCTGTTGTTTGTTTCAGGCGCCGCTTCCTGTACATGGTGAACCTGGAGGCTCCGTCTGAACCTCCCAGGAAAATTGGCCGACAGAGTAAATGGGACGTCGGGACGGTGCAGTGGAATCCTCACAGATCAGAGTCGCACGTCTTCGCTGCCTCAGTGAGTTCTGACGACTAAATACGTCTGTAACCAGGAAAGAACAAGTGTTTCTGACTCTGTGTGTTGTTTCCAGAGTAACCAGCGTGTGGATCTTTACTCGTGGAGGGACGGCTGTGGAGAAGTTCACACCTCCCTGCAGGGACACACCCGGGTCATCAGGTAGCAAATCAAACGCACCTCTCTGCAGGTTAACACAGTCTGGACAGGCTGACTGTGATGTGTTCATGGACTCACCGCGATGTGTTCATGGACTCACCGTGATGTGTTCATGGACTCACCGCGATGTGTTCATGGACTCACCGCGATGTGTTCATGGACTCACCGCGATGTGTTCATGGACTCACCGCGATGTGTTCATGGACTCACCGCGATGTGTTCATGGACTCACCGTGATATGTTCATGGGCTCGCTGTTTGTGTGATCAGGGACTCGCTGTGATGTGTTCAGGGACTCACCGTGATGTGTTTGTGTCCTCAGTGATCTGGACTGGTCCTGGTTTGAACCTGAGTTCCTGGTCACCAGCTCAGTGGACACCTACATCTACATCTGGGACACGAGGTCAGGAGAAATAACCAGAATTAAAACGATTCATCAGATAGTTTCAGCACATTGTTTCACCTGAATCATGAACCTTTTATTGAGAAAATAATCCCACCACAGGATTCATTTAGATGTTGATCACATCACCTGACATGTTTCTGAGCAACACCTCGAACGTAACGGACTAAAAGTAGAAAATTCGCTCTTGACTGAAACAGAAGACTTGAACTTCTTTCTGTCTTCATCCATCTTCAGGTTAACTGTTGTTTATAATGTCAAGAGTGACTTTAAGTATCAGTGAGATGTTAACTTCATAGATGATGATGTAAAAATATAATCATGTGCATAATTAGACCTTTAGTCAGTTTCACATCTGAGCACTTTGTCTTATTCACATTTTCTCTGTCTGACTCCACAGAGACACTCGGAAGCCCACGGTGGCGCTGTCTGCTGTCGGTGAGCGTTTAAAGGACCAGACCGTGTTTATTTTATCGATTGATTGATTATTTCAGTTTGTATATTGATGCGTTAAACACTGGTTTCACTTCATTTACACAAGAACAATTTACAATAAACTGACTGCAGATCCACAGTAAGTGTTTAGTCAAGTTCATAGTTTCATCTAAGTGACATTAATGCTTTGGTTTCAATATTGTAACATTTATTAGTGTTTTTTCCTTCTTCTTGGTGTTTGAGGAAGAGTTAAGCAGGAACCACCTGTTTGTGTGTTTAAGTATTAGCACAAGTAAAATCAGTTTTTTGCAGATGAGATTTAAATCTGAAACGTCAGATTGTCTTTGAACACATCCTCAAAGAGATTAATTAAGGTATACATCGTGAGAACATGTTTGCATCGGGTTTGTCTCGACTGTTCCACGTTCTGAATGTACGCCAACATGTAAACAATTCCTCATAGCAGATGAAAATAATCAACTTTGACAAAACATAACTAAAGGCAACATCAGGATTAGTTTGGTTTGAATTCTTCTTTTTGTTAATCTACAAACGAAAATGTCACCAGTGTTTTCACACCTTGTTTCTATTTGTCACCGTCTCGCGTCTCCAGCCGGGGCGTCTCAGGTGAAGTGGAACAGGAAGAACCAGTACCTGCTGGCGTCTAGTCATGATGGAGACGTCCGGATCTGGGACAAAAGAGTGAGCAGACGACACATTTCATCTGAGCCACACAGTGAGCTGCGTGTGTGTATGAGTGCTGTAAATGTTTCTGTGATTTCTTTTTTCTGAACAGAAGCCGAACACGGCGGCCGAGTACGTGGCTGCTCACCTGTCGAAGATCCACGGCCTCGACTGGCATCCAGACAACGAGTTCATCCTCGCCACGTCGAGTCAGGACAACTCAGTGAGGGTGAGAACAACAAACAGTCGGGTTATTAAATCAGAGAGTCACAGATCCAAACTGGACTGGATTGGAAGTCAGACAGGTTCACTTCTCAGTACATCGGCGCCACAGATGAAGATAAATTAGTGTCACACACAAAATATACTGAAGATGCAGCTGGACTGAAGAGCACTCTCTGTATCTGTGTTCAACTTGTGTATTTTCTCCCCCTTGGTGTGTGTGTGTGTGTGTGTGTGTGTGTGTGTGTGTGTGTGTGTGTGTGTGTGTGTGTGTGTGTGTGTGTGTAGTTTTGGGATTACCGACAGCCCAGGAAGTATCTGAACATCTTGTCCTGTCAGGTCCCAGTGTGGAAGGCCAGGTACACGGTGAGTATCAGAGACCAGATCAAACTTTATTGATCCCAACAGGGACATTCAGCTTTACAGCCAAAAAGTACCAATAGTATGTTGCGATAATATTTATTTATGAACCAAAATATATACAGATCCTGATACATCTGTGTGTGTGTGTGTGTGTGTGTGTGTGTGTGTGTGTGTGTGTGTCCTCAGCCGTTCTCTAATGGTCTGGTCACAGTGATGGTTCCTCAGCTGAGGAGAGAGAACAGTCTGTTGCTGTGGAGCACGCTCGACCTCAACAGTCCCGTCCACGCCTTCGTCGGGCACGACGACGTGGTGCTCGAGTTCCAGTGGAGGCCGCAGAAAGAAGGTGACCAATCACATGCTGGGATTCAGGAGAAGTTCACACACATCCTGCAAATCCTTCAACTGTTCAGTGCAGCTTTCTACCCACAGATATCAGACAAAACTTAAAGTTCTCGTGAATCAGACAGACTGGGATTTGTTTACTCAGATGGAGCGAGGCTAATATTTCCCCCTGCTTCCAGTCTTTGTGCTAAGCTAAGCTAAATATATAAGATATTTTTGACTCTTCACATTTCACACAGTGGTGAAAATGATCACATAGACATTAAAATGCTACTTTTCCCCGTCTGATAAAGATTCTTTCTATATTTCTGTCAGGAAGTGCAGTTTGTACATAGTTCTGTAGTAAAGTGTTGAGTGAAGCCTGGCAGCTGTTTGTTGTTGTTTACAGTGTGTTGTTGTTGTTGTTGTTGTTTGTTGCCTCAGGCTCTAAGGATTACCAGCTGGTCACCTGGTCAAGAGACCAGACTCTGAGGATCTGGAGGGTGGATCCTCAGCTGCAGAAGGTCAGTGTGCAGCCTCACAGAGAGATCAATGTTCTCCTGCCTCTGATCCCTCCTGACGTGTGTTGTTGTTGTTGTTGTTGTTGTTGTGTAGCTGTGTGTCAGTGACGTGGAGGAGCTGATGGACGGGATGTCTCTCACGGTGGAGTCGGAGAAGTCTCTGTCATCTCAGGAACCCGACAGTCAACACAGCCTCGGTCCTGCAGCTGGAAACCTGCAGGGTCAGAAACATTCAGTCACTAATCTGATGATGAAGTAAAATACGTCACACTGAACATGATTCAGATAAAAAAAATCTCTGTCCTCGTCTCACCTGTCGTCTCACCTGTGCTCTCAGATCCGGACTCTGGAGGCCGTCACGACTCGGCGGGGGGTTCAGGTCTGACTCAGACTCTGCAGCAGGAGTTCTCTCTGGTCAACCTGCAGATCAGAAACGTCAACGTGGAGGTGAGACGGAAACATTCACAGGAAGTCTGAACACATTTCATCTGTAACGTATAATATAGATTATTGGACTTTGACCTTCTTTAATTATTTAGTGATTTAATGTCATTATATAGATTTTAGTGTCTTTATGTCGGATCCTCCTGGAACCAGATCGATCAGACAGTCGGCAGCAGTAAGTAGCTAACTGTCAAACAGGAAGTGACATCACAGTGTTTGGTGTTGTGCAGATGGACGTTGTGAACCGCAGCTGTGTGGTGTCGGCTCACTTCGGCAGCCATCAGGTTCACCTGGTGGTGAAGTTTCCCGCTCAGTATCCAAACAACGCTGCGCCATCCTTCCAGTTTGTCTCGCCGACGACTATCCCGTCCGCCATGAAGACCAAGATCCAGAAGGTACCGACGCTCCTGAACGCACCACAACTCGCTGTTTATTTCACTCATTTAAGTTTTATTTTATTTAAACATTTAAAACAAAACTTGTTCTTGTTTTTTAGCTGAAAAAGAAAAGATGATGTTGAGGACGATGTTCTGACTCTTTGTGTTGTTCTCCTCAGATTCTGACGGACACGTCGCTTCAGAAGGTGAAGAGGAACCAGAACTGTCTGGAGCCGTGTGTCCGTCAGCTGGTGTCCTGTCTGGAGTCGGACATGGTGAGGACACGCACGCACGCACGCACGCACACACACAGCCTTTTCCCTTAAAATGATTCCTTCTTTCCTTTCCTCCTTCCTCCTCTTTCCTCCCGACCTGAGAGATGAAACAACTTCTCTCTGACAAAACGATAAAGATTTTAATAGGAAAGTTTAATTATGATGCTCATTCTTTCCTCCATCAGACGCAGGAGGACCCCTTCGTCATCTCCAACCCCGTCACTCCGGCCCTGCAGGCGTTTCCTCGAGTCACCAACACGTACGGCTCCTATCAGGTAACAAACATTTAGACTCTGCTACAGCTGGACATCCACCTGTAGACCCTCTACTGCAAACAGACACATGACATCCACCTGTAGACCCTCTACTGCAAACAGACACATGACATCCACCTGTAGACCCTCTACTGCAAACAGACACATGACATCCACCTGTAGACCCTCTACTGCAAGCAGACACATGACATCCACCTGTAGACCCTCTACTGCAAACAGACACATGACATCCACCTGTAGCAGCATGAAAACAGGAAATCACAAAGCTTGATCTCAGAATATCTCCTGGAGCGTTGAACGTCACAGACTGACGTGGAAGTTACTGCATCTCTTCTCTCAGGACGCCAACATCCCGTTCCCTCGGACCTCCGGCGCTCGTTTCTGTGGCACCGGCTGTCTGGTTTACTTCACCCGACCAATCACCATGCACCGCTCTGTCCCGCCCACTGAGCCCACGCCCAGGTAAAAACACACTGGTGGTTTTAACAGCTGCTTTTCCAGTGTCACGTTTTCATAACTCAGCTGCAGCTACAGGAGTGAAACCAACCCAAAAATCTTCATATGACTGTGTGTGTGTGTGTGTGTGTGTGTGTGTGTGTGTGTTCAGGTCCCTGTCAGCTCTGTCGGCCTATCACAGCGGAGTGCTGACGCCAATGAAGATGCGTTCAGAGTCTCAGAGCACCCTGCGGTTGTACAGCGGCAGCCCGACTCGCTCTGACAAAGACACCGTCTCCATCTCCTCCTTCTACTATAAAGAACGGGTGAGACACACACGCGCGCGCACACACACACACACACACACACACACACACACACACACACACACACACACACACACACACACACACGCATGCACTGATCTGTGGCCGTCAGGTTGACGGTAGATGTCCAGTTGACAAGCTGCTACTTGCTGATGTGTGACTACATTAACAGCACAAACATGTCCGTCAGTTTGCACACTGAGCGTTTGTCCATTAACCCTCTTCTCCATGTGTGCGACTGGATTTGACTCTCTGGTGAACTTGACTGCTGTGACGAGTCAAAATGTCTGCAGGGATAAAAATGTGCTCACTCTCAGTTTGTCTTCGTCACATTCAAACTCACAGTAAACTCAGACTGGCAGCAGAACAACATCAGATTTACTGATTTAACTTCTTCACATCTGATCCTGTTGCTGCGTGTTTCTAAATGTGGAGTCACAGATGATCACAAGTTGAGTTTGTCCCGTTAATACTTTGGTCATTAATTCACTTCCAGACACAAAGAGTGATCAGGTTTTGTGGTAAGATAACAAACAGCTCTCTTGACCTCGACATGCTCATCATGTCCAGTGTGAAGCCTCCTCCACAGTGCCTGAGCCGATGGGTACTTCAGGGGGGCTGGGAATGTACAGCGCTGCCAGCTTTCTTTTCAGCATCCAATGAGATCACAGTGTAGTTACACGTCTGAGGAGCTCGCTGATGTCCTGTGGTGATTTTGGATGTAAACGTCCTGTCTCTCTCTCCCTCTCTCTGTCTCTCTCTCTCTCATTGGCTGTCTCCCTGACGGGCTTCTGTTTTTATTTTTTATTTTTATTGTTTTTGTTGTTGTTTTTCTCCGTCCAATCACCTGCCCCCATGCTGCTGTGGGCTGCTCCTCCTTCCTATTCTCCTCCAATCAGAAGCTCCCAATCTCTGCCTCCCGCCGCTGGTCTGTCCAAACCCTCCATGATTGGCCGGTATTGAGCTCTGTCCATCCACCCGTCTTTTCTCTCATCTCTTTCGTTGCTCCTCCTCTCTTCTGGTTTCTCCTCGTAGGGACTTAACAGTGTTTTTTATTTTTTTGCATGTCACTGATTGGCTAACGCAGAGAGCTGTCACTAACAAAGTCAACCCACATCATGTGATTTGAATTTGAATTTTAACGTCAGTCAGAGTGGATGATGTGTTTTCAGTTGTTTCTTTTTAGATGTCTTGACTGATTCTGGATCTTTACAAACACTTCAATGAACTAAATGTTGCTACTTTGACTCAAGTTAAACTGAAATGACTGTTTTTTTCTTTTTGTGACCATCAAGCTGTGTTTTCCACATCAGACTGCAGCTCTGAGGTAGTTTCATCTTTTAGGGGAATTACTAAAAGTCATTAAATAAAATACGCTTGAGAACGCAAAGTTTTTGAGAACAGACTACGTGAACGACCCGTCAAATAACAGCAGTGACTGGACGACATTCAGCAAGTTTAGAAAGTAAAACGCTCCCGAGCTGCAACTTACACAAACTGAAGTCTTGGATTTTTATGGACATTTAAAGTAATTTTGAAGCTTTTTATTGAGTGTAAACAGAATTTTGAAAAAACAAAAGTTCACCAGTGTTTACATGTTGTTAAGAAATAGACATTTTGGTCCTTTGTGGTTCTCACAGGAGGCGACCAAAGATTAGCATCGTTAGCATCGTTAGCTAGATTCAAATTCAGAACACTTAACTCTGCTGTCTGACTAAAGCTTCTAATGTTCACTAACATTCAATAACAGGTAAGTTTCTGTGATCACCAACAAAGAACGCCATTCATTTTTTTTAAACTTAATTTTAAACTATTTTTGAGGTAATTATTGTTTTTTATTTAATTCAAGCTACAGATGTTAACAAACTGAAAACTAACCACGTGTTCACACTGCGAGACGAACTGCTGACGGGTTGATTCACGACACCTGTCTCCGATTTATGGTACAAGTTCACAGTGTCCAACGTGGGCAGCCGGGCAAAGCGTTCTGGTAGCGTAGCATAGCGCCGGAGACGGGCGTCGTGTTATCGGCTCTTTGTACAGTTGAGGTCTAAGCTACTTTATGCAAATCTGCGTAAATTGGATCATGTTGCCTCTGGAAGCTCGAGTGAGGCCTGGATCACACACAGACTCGTCACTACAGGTACGGCCTGTTGGAAAAGCATGTTTTGGACCAAACAGCGTGTTGCGCCTGTGGAATCGGACCAGCACATGTAATGAATAGGAAAAGCTGCGTGACTCCACACTGAGAGGTTGAAGATAATTCAACTCCTAAAAATCGCTAGAAAAACAGACCGATCATACAGATTTTCTCATATTGATAAAGTTCTTGTGACATTTATCATCAATAATTAAATAATAACTGATGGTTTAATGCTTCAGTGCACAAACATATAATACAATATAAACAGGAAGTATTAATCCTCCTGATGAGCAGCTGTTGTTCCTTTTGTCCCTTAAACAGACCGATAGTTCAACATTTTGAGATATCTCAAATATTACAGGACAGATTGAGATAAGGACTGGATATCTTCATGGTCCCCGCAGGATGGACCCTAATGATCTTGTTGACCCCACAGACAAAGTTTTTGTCCCGTCCATCCAGCGTCACACATATAAACAACACAACTGTATTAGGACATAACGCCCCCTCAGAATTACAGATGTTCTTCATTAAAGGACGTTTGTCCTCAAGTCTGAATGTCTGTCCTCAGTCAGTCTCGCAGTGTGAACAGTCTCTTACAGTAATTTGTCAGCCAGACCACTTTTAATCAGGTGGTGCTTTGTCTCCTCTGGGCCTGCTGTCTCCCTCCTCCTCTCGTCTGTCTGTCTGTCAGAAATCCCGCCGGTTTAAGACGAAGCGAGAGGGGACGGACTACGGAAACCGTCCAATCAAACTGGCTGGGAAAGTCATCATCCAGGACATCTCCTGCCTGCTGCCCGTCCACAAGTCTCTGGGAGAGAGCTACATGTGAGAGCAAACATATCTCTGATGATGTCTTTATATATTTAGTTATACACTATAGTCATTTATGTGTGTATATCTCTCATATTTATATTTCTGTGAATGAAATATAATGTTAATGTTTTCTGTCCTGCTCAGTCTGAACATGAACGACATCCAGGAAACGTGTCAGAAGAACGCAGCAGCAGCGCTCACAGTCGGACGGCGAGACGTAGCGAAGGTGAAGATTTATCTTGTTTATTTTGTCTTTTCTTCCTCCGACTAACTGAAGAAAAAACACAACAACTTTCACTCAAACACAGAGGCAGGTCTCCTGAAGGTGGCGCTAAAGCAACTGTCTCAAGTTCATCTTTCAACATCTTTGATCCACAACAACTCCGAGTGTGTGTGTGTGTGTGTGTGTGTGTGTGTGTGTGTGTGTGCGCAGGTGTGGGCCCTGGCCTCTGCAGCGACCAGTCAGGACCTGAGTCCAGACTCAGACCCGGACACAGAGACCCCCTGGGCCAGACACCCGTTTGGACGCCACCTGCTGGAGACTCTGTGAGTTTATGTGTCTGTCAGTTACAGGTGTTTGGGTCAAAGACTGGAGACACAGAGAAAACTGTCCTTCACAGATCACTGGAGTCTGTGACTGTGTGAGAAACTGTTTAATGATAATGAAAGTGTGTGTGTGTGTGTGTGCTATAGTTTGGATCACTACAGTCACATGAGTGACGTTCAGACTCTGGCGATGCTGTGCAGCGTGTTCAGAGCTCAGGCTCCGCCCCCTGACTGTTACGCTCTGTATGGACAGAGCGGGTATCACCCGTCGCGCTCCGCCATGTTCCCCCCGCACCACTCCCGATATGTAAGTCCTCAGTGGCTCCAGTTGTTTAGTTTGGACATGTGAGAACATCACATTTAGGAGACAGTCATGGTTCATAATGGGTCTGAATGATCTTGTAGTCTGTAGTTTATTGAATATAATAGTAAGCTGCGGCCCTGTGTGACTCAGCTGTTAACTTTCTGTTTGTTTAATCATTCAGAGTTTCTTTAATGTATACAAATAAAAATGAAATGTGAAGATCAGCTTCAGGATGTGATGTAATAATGTGTGTGTGGTCACAGCCGAGCTACACGTCCAGCTCCGTCACCTCGGGCTCGTGCTCCAGCACCTCTGACTCCATCACCACGACCACCTGGAACACAGGTGAGCCTGCTCAGCGCCACACACGGGCCGGCGGCTCAACTGCACCACTGTTCACCGTGCGTGGAGTTAAATAGGACGCTAACATTTCTCTCCACCCAGTCACGTTTTTCATTGTTCGCAGGTCGAGACTCTGAGCACGGTAACCCCTGGGGCGAGTCCTCCCCTGACGACTATCGCTACGGCAACCAGGGTTACACAGACCCACGGGAACGAGAGCGAGAGCAGCACGACATGAACAAGAGGTGAACTAGTCAGACACACCCCGAGCTTAACTAACAGAACTGTGATGTCACGCTGATGCCCCTCCCCTTCGTTCTGCAGACTGCTGGACCCCGCCAACATGCTGCAGTTTGATGACTTTAAGAAGTGTTACGGTGAGATCCTGCACCGCTGGGGCCTGAGGGAGAAGAGAGCCGACGTGCTCAAGTTCGCCTCGTGTCCTCCTGAACCTCACAAAGGCATCGGTACGTCCACACACACACACACACACACACACACACACACACACACACACACACACACACACACACACACACACACACACACACACACACCTGCTCATGTTTGAACGTCGTTAATGTTCCCTTTAATAAGTGAAATCTGGACTTCAGAAGTCAATAATACTGTAGAATAATGACAAAGAAAGAACGAGTGAATGTCAGGCAGCATGAGCTGAGTTGGGTTTAGAAAATACATTTTAATTCTGTGTTTTAACAATTTACAGAAACAGTCTGACTTGTATCTAGACGTTAGTTCTTGTTCAGTGTTGCTGTTCAGATACTGGGCCAGTAAAGCTGCTCCTGATCCACAGGGTGCTGATGTCTGCAGATGTCTGTATTCTCAGCAGGTGTCAGGCTGATGGACTGGAGCGTCTCTGACCT
The DNA here is from genome assembly GCF_040436345.1 of Pagrus major. NCBI lineage: Eukaryota > Metazoa > Chordata > Actinopteri > Spariformes > Sparidae > Pagrus > Pagrus major. The sequence goes on from NC_133218.1 coordinate 39,015,252, forward strand.
GTGGTTTGTTTTTTCAGAGTTCGGGGTTTACTGCTGTCACTGTCGCAGTCAGGCTCGTGGGACTCAGTGTGCCGTCTGTAAGCGTCTCACCTTCCAGTGCGCCATCTGCCACGTGGCCGTACGCGGCTCCTCCAACTTCTGCCTGAGCTGTGGTCACGGAGGACACACCAGTCACATGATGGACTGGTTCCGCCGGCAGGACGAGTGTCCGGCTGGCTGCGGCTGCCATTGTCTGCTGCAGAGCACCTTCTGACACCACAGGGACGCTCTGCACAGAAACACCAACACACCACTGCCTGAAGTACATTTACTCCGACATCCATCGATGAGCCTCTGATACACGGAGCGTCAGCTACACCATCGTGTGACCACACAGGAGGCTCCAGTAAAGGGCGATGATGTCAACGTCAGTCCGTCCAACACAAGACTACGACGCAGCTTGAAGGACATTCATGGTCCCCAGAGGATAAATGTTCCTGACCTGTCCTCAGGATGAAATCTCCACTTGGACACTAGAAATACTAAAACCTGCTGGTTGCTCTCTAGCAGAGAACTCGATGATGTTTCCTGTGGCACCAGCCTCAGGACGAACTGTCAAAGCTACAGTCTGTAACTTTGAGACAGCTGCAG